>NC_057806.1:29013154-29287031 GCF_018294505.1 Triticum aestivum | reverse complement strand
TAGGATTTTTAAACACTTAGGCGAGCACTGGGCTGCAGCTAAGCCTCCGAGTGGGAGTCCAACTCACCAGTCGGTAGGATTTTTAAACACTTAGGCGAGCACTGGGCTGCAGCTAAGCCTCCGAGTGGGAGTCTGGCTCACCACTCGGTAGGATTTTTAAACACTTAGGCGAGCACTGGGCTGCAGCTAAGCCTCCGAGTGGGAGTCTGGCTCACCATTCGGTAGGATTTGTTTTACAAACTTATGCAAAACGGATTCGCAGCTAAGCCACCACTGGGGGATTTCACACGCAAACAAAAGCGACAACAATTATAGGAAAATTTGTAACACTCTTGTCTTTGATAAATAGACTACAGAAGTTTTTCTTAGTACATCTCATCCGAGTGAGAATTCAAGTGTGAAAGGGGCGGAGCAGTTCTACATTCCAAGCTCGTGGCTCATCGATCTGGCGATCGACATTGTAAAGGTGATATGCTCCATTGTGGAGGACTCTGGTGATGATGAAGGGACCTTCCCAAGTAGGAGCGAGCTTGTGTGGTTTCTGTTGATCCACTCGGAGGACCAAATCTCCTTCTTGGAAGGCTCCACTCTTCACATTTCTGGCATGGAATCGACGCAAGTCTTGCTGATAAATGGTTGATAGGATCATAGCCATTTCTCTTTCTTCTTCCAGGAGGTCGACTGCATCTTGTCGGGCTTGTTCTGCTTCATCTTCGGTATAAAGCTCGACTCGGGGTGCATTGTGAAGTAGATCACTCGGCAGGACTGCTTCCGCTCCGTAAACCAGAAAGAACGGAGTTCTTCCAGTCGACCGATTCGGGGTAGTCCTCAATCCCCACAGAACCAATGGAAGCTCGTCGATCGAAGCGCCTGCTGCGTGCTTGAGATCGCGCATCAGCCGAGGCTTTAGTCCTTTGAGAATCAGACCATTTGCCCTTTCTGCTTGTCCATTCGGCTGGGGGTGGGCGACCGATGCGTAGTCGACTCGTGTGCCTTGAGAGGCGCAAAAAGCGCTGAACTTGTCTGAATCAATGTTTGACCCATTGTCGGTGATGATGCTATGCGGGACTCCATATCTGAATGTTAACTCTCTGACGAAACTGATAGCAGTGCAAGCATCAAGATTCTTGATAGGCTTAGCTTCAATCCATTTGGTAAACTTGTCGACTGCCACAAGCACATGTGTGAAACCGCTCCTGCCTGTTCTCAACGGGCCAACCATGTCCAGTCCCCAAACAGCAAAGGGCCAAACAAGTGGAATGGTCTTCAGGGCTGATGCAGGCTTGTGCGACATGTTGGAGTAGAACTGGCACCCTTCACACTTGTCGACTATCTCTTTTGCCATTTCATTCACTCTCGGCCAGTAAAATCCCGCTCGGTATGCTTTAGCCACAATGGTCCGAGAGGACGCATGATGACCATAGGTCCCCGAGTGGATATCATCAAGGATTATCTGACCTTCTTCTGGTGTTTTACACTTCTGACCGACTCCAGTCACGCTTTCTCTATACAACTGTCCCTTTATGACTGTAAAGGCCTTGGATCGACGGACGATCTGTCGAGCCTCTTCTTCGTCCTCCGGGAGTTCCTTTCTCAAGATATACGCGATGTACGGTATCGTCCAGTCAGGGGTGATTGCCAAAACTTCCATGATTAGGTCGACCACTGCCGGAATTTCAACTTCAGTCGGATCTATGGCACTCTTTGGCTGTGGGGCTTCATCTGTAAAAGGATCTTCTTGGACTGATGGCGAGTGGATGTGTTCCAAAAACACATTGCTGGGGATGGCTTCTCTCTTGGAGCCTATCTTTGCCAAATCATCAGCCGCTTGATTTTTCAGTCGGGGGATGTGATGAAGCTCTAACCCCTCGAATTTCTTCTCTAACTTTCTCACTGCATTGCAATAACCAGTCATAGCTGGACTTCTGACGTCCCATTCCTTCATCACCTGATTAACCACCAAATCTAAGTCGCCATAGACCATGAGGCGACGGACGCCGAGTGAAATGGCCATGCGCAACCCATACAAAAGTGCTTCATATTCTGCTTCGTTATTGGAGGAATCAAAGTGAATCTGGAGAACATATCTGAGCTTATCTCCTCGGGGGGAAACCAATAGTACCCCAGCACCGGAACCATTCGGCATCTTAGATCCATCGAAGAACATGGTCCAGTGCTCCGAGTGAACTTGAGTCGGAAGTTGTTGTTCGATCCACTCGGCGACGAAATCTGCAATTGCTTGGGACTTGATAGCTTTCTTTGCCTCAAACTTGATATCTAGGGGAAGAAGTTCAATCGCCCATTTGGCCACTCGACCAGTTGCATCTCTGTTGTGCAAAATCTCTGATAGTGGAGCATCACTGACGACTGTAATGGAATGATCAGAGAAGTAATGTGCAACCTTCTTCGTTGTCATATAAATCCCATATACAAGCTTCTGGTAATGAGGATATCTTTGCTTTGAAGGAGTCAATACTTCAAAAACATAATATACTGGGCGCTGAACTTTAAAGGCCTTTCCTTCTTCTTCTCGCTCGACCGTAAGTACTGTACTGACAACTTGTCCTGTGGCTGCAATGTAAATCAGCAAAGGCTCCTTGCTGATCGGGGCAGCAAGCACCGGCTGGGTGGAGAGTAGAGCTTTGAGCTCTGTAAACACTGCATCAGCTTCTGGAGTCCACTCGAACTTGTCGGACTTCTTCATCAGTCGGTAAAGAGGCAATGCCTTTTCACCGAGGCGAGAGATGAATCGACTTAAAGCGGCCAAGCATCCTGTAAGCTTCTGGACGTCATGCACACGCACAGGACGTTTCATCCGGAGTATAGTACCAATTTTTTCAGGATTGGCGTCGATTCCCCGTTCAGAAATGAGAAAACCGAGTAACTTCCAACTTGGAACTCCGAACGTGCACTTTGACGGATTGAGCTTGATATCATACCTCCTGAGGTTGGCAAAGGTTTCAGCAAGGTCAGTCAGCAGGTCGGAACCCTTCCGTGACTTAACCACAATATCATCCATGTATGCCTCCACATTCCGACTGATTTGAGTGAGCAAACACTTCTGAATCATCCTCATGAATGTGGCTCCGGCATTCTTGAGGCCGAACGGCATGGTGACATAACAGAAGCACCCGAATGGAGTGATCAAAGCTGTTTTGATCTCGTTGGGCCCGTACAGACGGATCTGATGGTACCCGGAATAGGCGTCTAGGAAAGACAAACACTCACATCCCGCAGTTAAGTCAACTATCTGGTTGATGCGGGGGAGAGGAAAATGATCTTTCGGGCAGGCCCGATTGATATGCTTGAAATCAATGCACATGCGAAGTGACTTGTCCTTCTTGGGAACCATGACAACATTGGCGAGCCACTCGGAGTGGTAAATTTCTCGGATGAACTCCGCTGCTAAGAGCCGAGCTACCTCTTCGCCAATGGCCTTCCTCTTCTGGACGGCGGACCATCGAAGGTGTTCTTTCACAGGTTTAAATTTTGGGTCGACTCATAGACGGTGCTCAACCAGCCCCCTGGGAACTCCAGGCATGTCAGCAGGCTTCCGTGCGAAGATGTCCCAGTTCTCACGGAGGAACTAGATGAGCGCTTCTTCCTATTTGGAGTCGACCGTCGTTGAGATGTGAGTCGGAGTAGCGTTTGGATCGGTCGGGTGAATGTGAACTGCCTTCATTTCACCGGACGACTGAAAAGCTGATTCTGAAGCAGGCTTCTTAGCTCGTAGCAACTCACTCGGATCTGCAGTCTTCTGATACTCTTGCAGCTCGACCACCACCATTTGAGCGTCAGCAATCTTTGAGCCTTTCTGGAAACACTCTTATGCTTTCTTCCGATTGCCTGTAACAGTGGTCACACCTTTGGGACCAGGCATCTTCAATTTGAGATACACATAACATGGTCGAGCCATGAAGCGTGCATAAGCTGGCCTGCCCAAAATAGCGTGATAAGCACTTTGGAAATCCACAACTTCGAATGTCAACTTTTCCTTGCGGTAATTCTTGGAATCACCGAAAACCACATCAAGAGAAATTTGGCCGAGTGACTCGGCTTTCTTCCCGGGAATGACTCCATGGAAACTCATGTTACTGGTGCTAAGCCTGGACATCGGAATGCCCATCCCTTTCAATGTTTCTGCATACATTATGTTCAAACCGCTGCCTCCATCCATCAGGACTTTGGTCAGTCGAGTGCCTTCGACAACTGGATCGACCACCAGAGTTTGCCTCCCAGGGGTGGCAATGTGTGTAGGGTGATCAGACTGGTCGAATGTGATGGCAGTCTGGGACCACTTCAGATAATTGGGTGTTGCCGGAGCAACCATATTTACCTCATGGTTAATAACCTTCAGTCGACTTTTGCTCTCAACATCAGCAAAAATCATCAGGGTGGAATTGACCTGGGGGTACCCATCGTCACTATCTTCCTTGTCCTCAACTTTGTCCGACTCCTTTTCCTTATCTTTGGACTGCTTGCCCTGAAACTGCTGGATCAGAAGCTGACACTGTCGAGTGGTATGCTTTGGGTAAATGAGTTTACCCTCTTCATCTTTCTTGGTGTGGATGTGACACGGTAGATCCAAAACATCATTTCCATCTTGGTCTTTAACTTTCTTGGGGTTCCAAGGTCCTTTGGGTTTTCCCTTAAATTTTCCTTGGGTTACGGCCAGGGCCTCCCCAGGAGCGGCTGGCTCGGCTTTCCGCTTCTGTTTCCGACTGGAATTTCCTCCGGTTTCCTGGGTGACTGCTTTATGCTTGCCACTCCGGAGTCGATCCTCATCTTCACCATTAGCGTATTTGGTGGCAATCTCCATCATCCGATTCAGAGACATCTCTCCGGTTCGACCGAACTTCAGATTCAATTCTCTTTACTTAACGCCTTCTTTAAAGGCACAAACTGCTTGATGATCTGGTACATTTTCAACTGTGTGATGCAATGTGATCCACCTCTAGATGTAATCCCTCAGAGTTTCATTCGGTTTCTGCATGGAAGATCGTAATTCCGTAAGGCCTACAGGTCGCTTGCATGTTCCTTCAAATGTGGCGACAAACACTCGGGAGAGATCCTCCCAAGTGTAAATGCGGCTGGGTGCTAACTGATTCAGCCACGCTCTGGCCGAGCCTTCTAACATGAGATGCAGGTCCTTCATGGCTACCTCATCGTTCCCAACGCCAATCTAGACAGCCACTCGGTAATCTTCGAGCCAAGTATCGGGCTTGGACTCACCGGTGAACTTACTAACTCCAGTCGCCAACCTAAAGTTGGGAGGAATTACAGCGGATCTGATGGCTCGACTGAAACACTCCTGCCCTGAAACATGTACTCTACTACTGGTAGGCGCATCCCTGTCGTGGCCTTCTCGGTGAGCTCTATTCCTGTCGACCAAACCTTGAACGAGAATGGATCTCGCATTAAAGCCTGGTTCCCTGGGGTCGATTGGAATTCTCCACCCAACACTATGAGGGCGTCTGTCCACCTGCTGTCGAGGCACATATGATCCACTCCTCGGGGGAGGGGTTGGCACTCGACGTCGATCATCACGATCGAATCGGTGATCATACTGCTCATTCCTTCTGTACTGATCACGCCGGTCTCCATGTCCCTCACACCTCGGAGGCGATTTTGGGCTGTGAGCGGACTGGACTGTATCCGCTGCAACGGATCGACTGTGGATCCTGTTCTGCGACTGAGAAACAACGGAATTCTGGTCTCCCGCTGCCCGGAGCAACACTCTGATTTGCAACAAGCCTCTGCTAGCCTCTGACTTGGAGGGCTGAATCGACTCTGCTATACGGGCCGCAGCCGCCAAATTCTGAATCGGAGTACGATATACCTGTGGGGGCAGAAAGAGTTGACGTCGACTGGATTCTGGAGCCCGTTGACGCGCTCGCCCGTCGAGTATTCGCTGGAGATTCTCCAGTCGAGTGCGCTCGGCCAAGTTAGCCAAGCGCGCGTCCTCCAAGGCTCGGGCCACGGGGGTTTCTCGAACGATAGGAGTGTGGAGTGCATCCATGTTCCGGCGGCGAAGTTCCTCCCGCTGCAACGACGTGAGAGGCTCGGGGAGATACTCCTCGTGAGGACGCGACAGGTCGCCCCCATCCGCACCTCCATTAGCGCGGGGGAAACCGGGAGGACTGTGTGGCCCATCGATCACCAGAACCTCTGCAGCTGGGTCACTGCTGTCGCATTCGGATGCGGTCTCTGCGGAACCAGTCGACAGGTCGAACAGGCCGTAGAGGGATTCGTCGGGCTCGATTGCCGCGACTTGTGGGGTGGCCGACTGGCGGGCCACCGCATGCCTCACCCACCTCTGAAGCCTCGACCAATCGGAGCGCTTGCGCCGGCGAGAAACAGGGCGGGGAGATGCCACGGGAGCCGACCGATACTGGGTCGACGGCTGCTGCAGGAGGACACCACGGACGCATGCGCGAAAGTGCGTCGCCCCGCGGACGGGGAGCGCGTCGACGTCGAGTGGAGCCTCCTGAAGCCAAGCGGAGTCGTCGGCGATGAACGTGAGCACCCCGAGACAGATCTCGCGGCCTTCCACCAAAGCTCCGCCCGAAACCATGATCAAGGAGATCGGAAAAAATCGCAACTTCTCAAACTAGGCGCTAAGACTCCTGCCCCAAGGTGGGTGCCAACTGTCGTGGTTCTAACTCTGACAGTGATGTAGGGGGGTATGTATGGAGAGGCGAGGTCTTAGCTATGGAGAGGTTGTAAGGACGCAAGGTTTTACGAGTTCAGGCCCTTCTCGGAAGAAGTAAAAGCCCTACGTCTCGGAGCCCGGAGGCGGTCGACTAGATTATGTGTGTATGAGTTACAAAGGTGCCAACCCTTGGTACTGAGGAGGGGTGTGGCTTATATAGAGTTCGCCAGGCCCCTCCAGCCCTCAGTAATATAGGGCTTAAAGTACATTAAGACTGGGGGTTACTGGTAATGCCCCTAATAAAGTGCTATGATGACCATAAAAGCTACTTAATAACCGACCGTTTGCGTGTAGGGTGACTTTAGATCTCCTGGCAGTCGAGTGGTTGGATCTTGGTCAAGTGATTGCTTCGTGGTCGAGTGTCTTGAATCCGTCGAGTGGGATACCTCCAAGTCGATCGAAAGGTGACTTCTTCTAGGGATGTCCTTGGGTAGGGTACTTAGGACAGGTCCATGCCCCTATCCTAGGTACATAGCTTCATCATCTAAGGTTGATGGTAACAGGAGACAGGGGACACGATGTTTACCCAGGTTCGGGCCCTCTCTATGGAGGTAATACCCTACTTCCTGCTTGATTGTTCTTGATGATATGAGTATTACAAGAGTAGATCTACCACGAGATCAGAGAGGCTAAACCCTAGAAGCTAGCCTACGGTATGATTGTCTGTTGTCCTACGGACTAAAACCCTCCGGTTTATATAGACACCGGAGGGGGCTAGGGTTACACAAGGCCGGTTACAAAGGAGGAGATATACATATCCGTATTGCCTACCTTGCCTTCCACGCCAAGTAAAGTCCCATCAGGACACGAGATGAAGTCTTCAATCTTGTATCTTCATGGTCCAACAGTCCGGCCAAAGGATATAGTCCGGCTGCCCGGAGACCCCCTAATCCAGGACTCCCTCAATGGGTATATATAGGAGGAAGAAGTACGTCGGTGGAGCTGCGAGGGGTCCACGAGGGTGGGGGCACGCCTACCCCCCTGGGCGCGCCCTCCTGCCTCGTGGCCTCCTCGCTTCTTTCTTGACGTCCACTCCAAGTCTCCTGGATCACGTTTGTTCCAAAAATAACTCTGTCGAAGGTGTCATGCCATTTGGATTGCGTTTGATATTCCTTTTTTGCGGAACACTGAAATAGGCAAAAAAAACAGCAATTTGCACTGGGCCTTTGGTTAGTAGGTTAGTCCCAAAAATAATATAAAAATGTATATTAAAGCCCATTAAACATCCAAAACAGATAATATAATAGCATGGAACAATCAAAAATTATAAATATGTTGTAGACGTATCAAGCATCCCCAAGCTTAATTCCTGCTCGTCCTCGAGTAGGTAAATGATAAAAATAGAATTTTTGATGTGGAATGCTACCTAGCATAATTATCAATGTAATTTCTTTATTGTGGCATGAATGTTCAGATCCGAAAATTCAAGACAAAAGTTTAATATTGACATAAAAATAATAATACTTCAAACATACTAACAAAGCAATCATGTCTTCTCAAAATAACATGGCAAAAGAAAGTTATCCCTACAAAATCATATAGTCTGGCTATGCTCTATATTCACCACACAAAGTATTTAAATCATGCACAACCCCGATGACAAGCCAAGCAATTGTTTCATACTTTTGGTGTTCTCAAACTTGTTCAATCTTCACGCAATACATGAGCGTGAGCAATGGACATGGCACTATAGGTGGAATAGAATGGTGGTTGTGGGGAAGACAAAAGGAGAAGGTAGTCTCACATCAACTAGGCGTATCAACGGGCTATGGAGATGCCCATCAATAGATATCTATGTGGGTGAGTAGGGATTGCCATGCAACAGATGCACTAGAGCTATAAGTGTGTGAAAGCTCAACAAAATAAACTAAGTGGGTGTGCATCCAACTCGCTTGCTCACGAAGACCTGGGGCACTTTAGGAAGCCCATCATTGGAATATACAAGCCAAGTTCAATAATGTAAAATTCCCACTAGTATATGGAAGTGACAACATAAGAGACTGTCTATCATGCAGATCATGGTGCTACTTTGAAGCACAAGTGTGGTAAAAGGATAGTAGCATTGTCCCTTCTCTCTTTTTCTCTCATTTTTTGGGCCATCTCTTTTTTATGGCCTTTTTTATTCTTTTCATTCGGAGTCTCGTCCCGACTTGAGGGGGAATCATAGTCTCCATCATCCTTTCCTCACTTGGGACAATGCTCTAATAATGGTGATCGTCACACTTTTATTTACTTAGAACTAAAAAATTACAACTCGATACTAGAACAAAATATGACTATGTGAATGCCTCCGGTGGTGTACCGGGATGTGCAATGAATCAAGAGCGACATGTATGAAAGAATTATGAACGTGGCTTTGCCACAAATATGATGCCAACTACATGATCATGCAAAGCAATATGTCAATGATGAAGCGTGTCATAATAAACGGAATGGTGGTAAGTTGCATGGCAATATATCTCGGAATGGCTATGGAAATGCCATAATAGGTAGGTATGATGGCTGTTTTGAGGAAGTTAATTGGTGTGTTTATGGTACCGGCGAAAGTTGCGTGGTACTAGAGAGGCTAGCAATGGTGGAAGGGTGAGAGTGCATATAATCGATGGACTCAACATTAGTCATAAAGAACTCACAAACTTATTGCCAAAATCTATTTTCTATCGAAATGAAGTACTACGCGCATGATCCTAGGGGGATAGCTTGGTAGGAAAAGACCATCGCTCGTCCCCGACCGACACTCATAAGGAAGACAATCAATAAATAAATCATGCTCCGACTTCTTCACATGACGGTTCATCATACGTGCATGCTACGGGAATCACAAACTTTAACACAAGTATTTCTCAAATTCACAACTACTCAACTAGCATGACTCTAATATTACCATCTTTACATCTCAAAACAATCATCATGTATCAAACTTCTCATAGTATTGAATGCACTTTTTATGATAGTTTTTATTACAGCCATCTTGGATGCCTATCATATTAGGACTAATTTTATAGCCAAAGCAAATTACCATGCTGTTCTATAAGACTCTCTAAATAATATAAGTGAAGCATGAGAGATCAATACTTTCTATAAAATAAAACCACCACCGTGCTCTAAAAAGATATAAGTGAAGCACTAGAGCAAAATTATCTAGCTCAAAAGATATAAGTGAAGCACATAGAGTATTCTAATAAATTCTGATTCATGTGTGTCTCTCCCAAAAGGTGTGTACAGCAAGGATGATTGTGTTAAAATAAGTAGCAAAGACTGAAAGCATACAAGACGCTCCAAGCAAAACACATATCATGTGGTGAATAAAAATATAGCCTCAAGTAAAGTTACCAATAGACGAAGACGAAAGAGGGGATCCCTTCCGGGGCATCCCCAAGCGTAGGCTTTTGGTTGTCCTTGAATTTAACCTTGGGGTGCCTTGGTCATCCCCAAGCTTAGGCTCTTGCCAATCTTTATTACAAAATCCATCAAATCTTTACACAAAACTTGAAAACTTCACAACACAAAACTTCAACAAAAAATCTCATGAGCTCCGTTAGTATAAGAAAACAAACCACCACTTCAAGGTAGTGTAATGAACTCATTTTTTTTATATTGGTGTTGAACCTACTTTATTCCAACTTCTCTATGGTTCATACCCCCCGATACTAGCCATAGATTCATCAAAATAAGTAAACAATACACGAAAAACAGAATCTGTCAAAAACAGAACAGTCTGTAGTAATCTGTAGGTTTCGAATACTTCTGTAACCCCAACAATTCTGAAATAAATTGGTGGACGTGAGGAATTTGTCTATTAATCATCTGCAACAAGAATCAACCTAATTTCACTGTCCAGTAAAAAATGGCAGCAAATCCCGTGAGGGCTAAAGTTTATGTTTTTACAGCAAGATCACAAAGACTTCCCCCAAGTCTTCCCAAAGGTTCTACTTGGCACAAACACTAATTAAAAGCATAAAACCACATCTAAGCAGAAGCTAGATGAATTATTTATTACTAAACAGGAACAAAAAAACAAGAAACAAAAATAAAATTGGGTTGCCTCCCAACAAGCGCTATCATTTAACGCCCCTAGCTAGGCATTGACAATTTTGATGATGCTCGCATGAAAGACAAGAATTGAAGCACAAAGAGAGCATCATAAAACACGAGACAAACACATCTAAGTCTAACATACTCCCTATGCATAGGCATCCTATAGGCAAACAAATTATCCAGGCAAGCAAAAACTGGCATATCCAAGGAAGTGGAAAGAAACAATAGCATTCTCAACATAACGAGAGGTAATTTAGTAACATGAAAATTTATACGACCATATTTTCCTATCACATAATAATTACATGTAGGATCATAATCAAATTCAACAATATAGCTATCACAAAACATATTCTTAACACTATCCACATGTATACAAAGTTGACACTCTTCCAAAATAGTGGGATGAAAATTAACTAAAGTCATGACCTCTCCAAACCCACTTTCTATAATATTGCAAACACTATTATCAATCTCATATTCATCATGGGGCTTAAACAAATTTTCATGATCAAAAGAAGAATCACCCCAATCATGATCATTGCAACAAATAGTAGTTATAGCAAAACTAGCATCCCCAAGCTTACGGTTTTGCATATTATTAGCACAATTGACATTAATAGAATTTATAATAACATCATTGCAATCATGCTTTTCATCAAAGGAACTATCAAGTATGGGTGCAATAGACACGATCTCATGTTTAACATAAGGAACTATAGCAAATTCATCTTCATAAATATTGGCATCATGGCCAAAAGAATATCAAGCATCATGTTCATCAAGGGATATTTCAATCAAATCATCGGAATCATAATTATCTATAGATTGACTCATATCACTATTTTCTTCTGAAGCAACGGTCATTCTTTCAATACATTCTTTGACATAGACATTATGAGCATAGTTTTCATAGCAATATTTAAGTATGTCAAAATTTTCAGATTCGTAGAGAGTAATATCATACTTTTCAATCAAAGAAGCAACTTCATAAGCACCCTTAAAAGCAACAAATTCTTCAATTTGTTCGATATCGTAGTAACTATAAACACCCTTTGCATAAGAAGATAAGATTTCATTATTATGAAACTCACATAGGTAGGTGTTTTTTAGGGTTCTTAGAGCAACAAATAAAGTCATAAATTTCACAAAGATTTCAAGCATAGCATAGCAAACTATTTATTTGATACCATAAGAGCTTCCCCTTTTCAGACAAACGATGATGCACAAAATGAGCATGCTCATCTATTGATTTCCCATCAATTGGCTAGTTGGGGTTTCAGCACGAGCGCATAAGGATCGAAGATGATCCAAGTAGAACACTTTAAGTGGATCCATATCAATAGATTTTTAGCAAGCAAAGATGCAAGCAAAATAGAAGGCACATGGAGACACAAACAAAAAGACATACGAGAAGAAGGCGAATAAAAGGCAATGGTGAAGTGGGGGACAGGAAAACGAGATGCAAATGGCAAATAATGTAATGCGAGGGATAAGAGTTTGTGATGGGTACTTGGTATGTCTTGACTTGATGCAACCTCCCCGGCAACGGCGCCAGAAATCGTTCTTCCTACCTCTTAAGCATGCGTTGGTTTTCCCTTGAAGAGGAAATGGTGATGCAACACAGTAGCGTAAGTATTTCCCTCAGTTTTTGAGAACCAAGGTATCAATCCAGTAGGAGGTAACACACAAGTCACCTAGTACCTGCACAAACAAACAAGAACCTCGCAACCAACGCGATAAAGAGGTTGTCAATCCCTTCAGGTCACTTACGAAAGTGAGATCTAATAGAGATAATAAGATAAATATTTTTAGTATTTTTATGATATAGATTGGAAAATAAAGATTGCAAAATAAAAGGTAATAAAAATAGCAAATTGATATGAAAATAATATGATGGAAGATAGGCCGGGGGGCCATAGGTTTCACTAGTGAGATCTAGGCATGATCATGTGTATAGGCATAACGTCCATGACAACTAGACCGAAATGATTCTGCATCTACTACTATTACTCCACACATCGACCGCTATCCAGCATGCATCTAGAGTACTAAGTTCATAAGAATAGAGTAACGCATTAGGCAAGATGACATGATGTAGAGGGATAAACTCAAGAAATATGATATAAACCCCATCTTTTTATCCTCGATGGCAACAATACAATAAGTTCCTTGCTGCCCCTGCTGTCACTGGGAAAGGACACCGCAAGATTGAACCCAAAGCTAAGCACTTCTCCCATTGCAAGAACGATCAATCTAGTAGGCCAAACCAAACTGATAATTCAAAGAGACTTGCGAAGAAAATTAAATCATGCATAAAAGATTTCAGAGAAGAATCAAATATTGTTCATACATAATCTTGATCATAAACCCACAATTCATCGGATCTCGACAAACACACCGCAAAAAAAAAGAAAATCGAATAGATCTCCAAGAGAATCAAGGAGAACTTTGTATTGAGATCCAAAGAGAGAGAAGAAGCCATCTAGCTAATCACTATGGACCCGAAGGTCTGTGGTAAATTACTCACACATCATCGGAGAGGCTATGGTGTTGATGTAGAAGCCCTTCATGATCGATTCCCCCTCTGGCAGAGCGCCGGAAAAGGCCCCAAGATGGGATCTCATGGGTACAGAAGGCTGCGGCGGTGGAAATAGGGTTTCATGGTGCTCTTGGATGTTTTCGCGGTATATGAGTATATATATAGGAGGAAGAAGTACGTCGGTGGAGTTGCGAGGGGCCCACGAGGGTGGGGGCGCGCCCTCCTGCCTCGTGGCCTCCTCGCTTCTTTCTTGACATCCACTCCAAGTCTCCTGGATCACGTTTGTTCCAAAAATAACTCTCCCGAAGGTTTCATTATTATTGGATTCCGTTTGATATTCCTTTTCTGCGAAACATTGAAATAGGAAAAAAATAGCAATTTGTACTGGGCCTTTGGTTAGTAGGTTAGTCCCAAAAATAATATAAAAAGGTATATTAAAGCCCATTAAACATCCAAAACAGATAATATAATAGCATGGAACAATCAAAAATTATAGATTCGTTGGAGACGTATCACCCCCTCCCACGTATATAAAGGGGGGAGGAGAGGAGGATGGCCATAGGGGGCACGCGCCATATGGGAGTCCAACTAGGATTCCCAATCCTAGTTGGAGTCCCGTTCCTTTCCAAGAGAGGGAGAGAGAGGGAAGGAGGAAGAAGGGAGAAGAAAAGAGGGGGTGTCGGCCCCCTCCCTAGTCCAATTCGGACTAGCCATGGGGGGCGGCCTCCCTTGTGGCCCTCCTCTCCTTTCCACTAAGTCCCATGAAGGCCAATGAACATCCGGGGGGGGGGGGGTTTCCGGTAACCCCCGGTACTCCGAAACTCATCCAAAACGACCCAAACCATTCGGTGTCCGAATGTAACCTTCCAATGTATGAATCTTTACCTCTCGACCATTTCGAGACTCCTTCATGTCCGTGATCTCATCTGGGACTCCGAACAAATTTCCGTCATCAAATCACATAACTCATAATACAAATCGTCATTGAACGTTAAGCGTGCGGACCCTACGGGTTCGAGAACTATGTAGACATGACCGAGACACATCTCTGGTCAATAACCAATAGCGGAACCTGGATGCTCATATTGGCGCCTACATATTCTACGAAGATCTTGGTCAAACCGCATAACAACATACGTTGTTCCCTTTGTCATTGTTATGTTACTTTCCCGAGATTTGATCATCAGTATCATCATACCTAGTTCAATCTCGTCACCGGAAAGTCTCTTTACTCGTTCCGTAATGCATCATCCCGTAACTAACTCATTAGCTAGTCACATTGCTTGTAAGGCTCATAGTGATGTGCATTACCGATAGGGCCCAGAGATACCTCTCCGATACACGGAGTGACAAATCCTAATCTCGATCTATGCCAACTCAACAAGCACCATCGGAGACACCTGTAGAGCATCTTTATAATCACCCAGTTATGTTGTGACGTTTGATAGCACACAAGGTGTTCCTCCGATATTCGGGAGTTGCATAATCTCATAGTCAGAGGAACATGTATAAGTCATGAAGAAAGCAATAGCTATAAAACTAAATGATCATAATGCTAAGCTAACAGATGAGTCTTGTCCATCACATCATTCTCTAATGATGTGATCCCGTTCATCAAATGACAACACATGTCTATGGTTAGGAAAATTAACCATCTTTGATTAACGAGCTAGTCAAGTAGAGGCTTACTAGGGACACTCAATTTTGTCTATGTATTCACACATGCACTAAGTTTCTGGTTAATACAATTCTAGCATGAATAATAAACATTTATCATGATATAAGGAAATATAAATAACAACTTTATTATTGCCTATAGGGCATATTTCCTTTAGGTTCTATCTGCATCGACGAGTAGCACCGTCTTTTGTGAAGAACGGGTTTTACCCCCTTAGATACAACCATCACCCCTCCATTTCAAATGGCTGATAAACAAGAAAAGAAATTGAATGTATATACATTGTATAAGAGACAGATGCGGTAATCTCTATTACTTAAAAAATGTGTAAGGTTCCTTTTCCTGCCGACTGACCATGCCCTGCCCCTGTTTCGTCCGCCTCCCATCGTCACGCCCTCCCTCCACCCCGTTCAACTTCCCCAGCATGTACCCTAAAAAGTAACTTGCCCCCCATGCATTGCAAAAAATTTAGGATGTACCTCTCGCCAAAGAAAATCGGGGCAAAATCCCCTCCCTCTCCTTCCATAATTACTTTTCCAAGAATTGGGAAGCAATCCCTCCCCCGTTAATCATGCAATTTCCCATTGCTAAGGATGCCCGCCTCGTGTTGCGGTGCAATTGGGCTGATGGGTTTCTAGCGCTGAAAGGTGAAAGCCAACGTTGGACGCCTAGCGCAAATCGTGCTCAAAGAAGTCGCCAAGAACCGACGTGGTGAATAGTTCTCCATATACGTCGTCACACCGATGTGTGCTGAGCGAGAGCCGGCACGCGACTGCATCCAAACCATACTACGGTGGAACGGATAATCGCCGAGATGATGTATGACATTGTCTTGGGAGTTGATTGATTCCGCCTGGCTGTGCTACTAACTAGACTTCTTCTTCCTTGGACTAGGTAAGCTCCACTGGATGGGGTGTATGTTCCCTAGTGAAGCCGGTGGAAGGCACATAATATTGGCGCGCGCTGGCAAGTCACCGATCCAGCCTCTTCGTCCAGGACAAGCTCATGATCTCTACGCGCTTGCTACTCCCGTAATTTGTCATGCCATGTTGCCATGTGCGCCGCCTGGCGCAGGGAGCACTTTGAGGTTCCCGGATGTCTCTGTGTTCATGGACTTCGAGAGTGTGGAGTGTGCGCACATGATAAAAATGCATACACACGGGACTATGTGGAGGACCAGCGAGTGCACACGCTATCATTCCTCATTTCGGAGTTGGGGATGTGACCAAACTGCCCGCTGACGGGGCTGCTTCATAATTCTTGCTCGTCCTCGAGTAGGTAAATGATAAAAATAAATTTTTTGATGTGGAATGCTGCCTAACATGTTCATCGCAAATTCTTTTCTTTTGTAGCATGGACATTTTGACTTTTATATGGTTCAAAGCAATAGTGTAGTTTTGACATGAATATTTCAATACTCAAGCATATCAACAAGCAACCATGTCTTTCAAAATATCAACACTCAATAAAGTTATCCCTAGCCCATCATGCTCAATCATTGATCCATTCATGAAACACACTCGCATATTAGCTACATCCAATGCTCAAGTATGATCATAGTGCTCCCTAGTTGGTGCTTTATAAGAGAAGATGGAGACTCAAATAAAAATAAAATTTGCATAAAGTAAATAAATATGCCCTTCGCAGAGGGAAGTAGGGATTTGTAGAGGTGCGAGAGCTCAAAGCTTAAATTTTGAGAGAGAATTTTTTTTGAGAGGCATACTTTTCCCGTCAACGAAAACGACCGAGTAATTCCCAACACTTTCCATGCTAGATATATCATAGGTGGTTTCCAAACATAAAATAAAGTTTATTCCTTTTTCCACCATTCTTTCACAATCCATGGCTAGTCGTATCCACGGGTGCCTTCCGTACCAACACTTTCCAAGGAATTTATTATTTGACAACATAAAGTAAATTTATTTTTCCTTTCAGGACCGGGCATCCCTATTACCGCTGTACTCTTGTGCAATGACAAGTGAATAAACACTCATTTTGAGAATAACACATCTATCATGGAAAATATTGGCCATGCCCTGCCGCTTCATGAGCGGTACGAGCACAAAAAAATTCGTTTTGAAAATGAGAGATGGCACATACAAATTTGCTTAGAACGACATGGAAATACCACATATAGGTATGTATGGTGGACTCATATGGCAAAACTGGGTTTAAAGATTTTGGATGCACAACTAGTATTTCTACTTAGTACAAGTGGAGGATAGCAAATAGATTGAGAAGCAACCAACCAAGAAACGAAAAATCACATAACGAGCATTAAGCAAAACTAACACCGAATAGTGCATGATAAGTAGGATGTAATTTCATTGCATAACTATTGACTTTTGTGCTTGCATAGGGAATCACAAACCTTAACACCAATATTCTTACTAAAGCATAATTACTCACCAACATGACTCACATATTACTATCATTATATCTCAAAACTATTACAAATAATCAAGTTTAATTTGTCCAACGATCTTCATGAAAGTTTTTATTATATCCCTCTTGAATGTCTATCACTTTGGGACTAGTTTAATATGTTGCTTTTGATAAGCTCAAACAAATTTAAGTGAAGAACATGAGCATTAAATTTTTATTCTCTCAAAATAATATAAGTGAAGCGTGAGAGAATTTCTTCAAAAGTATTAAAGCACACCGTGCTCAAAAAGAAATAAGTGAAGCACTAGAGCAATTCCATAGCTCAAAAAAGTTTAAGTGAAGCACATAGAGAAATTCTATCAAATCATAGCATACTTTTGGCTCCCTCAAATAAGTGTGTCAAGCAAGGATACATGACACAAACTAAAAAGCAAAACAAGAAAAGACTCATATAATAGACGACGCTCCAAGCTAAACTCATGATATGTGACGAATAAAAATATAGCTGCAAGAAAAATTAGCGATGGTCGTTAGAAGAAAGAGGGGATGCCTTCCGGGGCATCCCCAAGCTAGTTGCTTGGTCCTCCTTTAATATTATCTTGGGGTGCCATGGGTCATCCCCAATCCTACACTCTTTTCAGTTCTTACTCCTTCATCCATCATGATCTCACCCAAAATTTGAAAACTTCAATCACACAAAACTTAACCAAACCTTCCTAAGATCCGTCAGTATAATAAATCAAATAACTACTATAAGTAGTGTTGCAAACCATTCATATTTTATTTTTGCATTATACTGATACATCTCCAACGTATCTATAATTTTTGATTGTTCCATGCTATTATATTATCTGTTTTGGATGTTTAATGGGCTTTAATATACATTTTTATATTATTTTTGGGACTCACCTATTAACCAAAGGCCCAATGCAAATTGCTGTTTTTTTGCCTATTTCAGTGTTTCGCAGAAAAGGAATACCAAAGGGAATCCATACAGAATGAAACCTTCAGGAGAGTTATTTTTGGAACAAATGTGATCCAGGAGACTTGGAGTGGATGTCAAGAAAGAAGCGAGGAGGCCACGAGGCAGGAGGGCGCGCCCCAGGGGGGTGGGCGCACCGACCTACTTCTTCCTCCTATATATATATCCATATACCATGAAAACATTCAGGAGCACCAGAAACCCTATTTCCACCGCCGCAACCTTCTGTACCCGTGAGATCCCATCTTGGGGCCTTTTCCGGCGCTCCATCGGAGGGGGAATCAATCACAGAGGGCTTCTACATCAACACCATAGCCTCTCCAATGATGTGTGAGTAGTTTACCACAGACCTTCGGGTCCATAGTTATTAGCTAGATGGCTTCTTCTCTCTCTTTGGATCTCAATACAAAGTCCTCGATTCTCTTGGAGATCTATTTGCTGTAATTCTTTTTGCGGTGTGTTTGTCGAGATCCAATGAATTGTGGGTTTATGATCAAGATTATCTATGAACAATATTTGATTCTTCTCTGAATTCTTTTATGTATGATTTAATATCTTTGCTAGTCACTTCGAATTATCAGTTTGGTTTGGCCTACTAGATTGATCTTTCTTGCAATGGGAGAAGTGCTTAGCTTTGGGTTCAATCTTGTGGTGTCCTTTCCCAGTGACAGCAGGGGCAGCAAGGCACGTATTGTATTGTTGCCATCGAGGATAAAAAGTTGGGGTTTCTATCATATTGCTTGAGTTTATCCCTCTACATCATGTCATCTTGCCTAATGTGTTACTCTGTTCTTATGAACTTAATACTCTAGATGCATGCTGGATAGCAGTCGATGTGTGTAGTAATAGTAGTAGATGCAGATCTTTTCGGTCTAGTTGTCACGGACGTGATGCCTATATACATGATCATGCCTAGATATTCTCATAACTATGCGCTTTTCTATCAATTGCTCGACAGTAATTTGTTCACCCACCATAGAATTTGCTATCTTGAGAGAAGCCACTAGTGAAACCTATGGGCCCCGGGTCTACCTTCCTTCATATTATTTTCATATCTACTTGCTGTTTCCATCATTGTTTATTTTGCAATCTTTATTTTCCAATCTATACCATAAAATACCGAAAATATTTATCTTATTATCTATATCAGATCTCACTCTCGTAAGTGACCGTGAAGGGATTGACAACCCCTTTATCGCGTTGGTTGCGAGGTTCTTGTTTGTTTGTGCAGGTACTAGGTGACTTGCATGTTACCTCCTACTGGATTGATACCTTGGTTCTCAAAAACTGAGGGAAATACTTATGCTACTTTGCTGCATCACCCTTTCCTCTTCAAGGGAAAACCAACGCATGCTCAAGAGGCAGCATGAAGGATTTTCTGGCGCCGTTGCCGAGGAGGTTGCACCAAGTCAAGTCAAGATTTGATCTGCCAACAACTAGCCATTTTTGGCGCCGTCTACACACAAGTCAAGACATACCAAGTACCCATCACAACTCTTATCCCTCGCATTACATTATTTTACATTTGCCTCTCGTTTTCCTCTCCCCCCACTTCACCCTTGCCATTTTATTCGCCCTCTTCCGTTCGTCCTTCTGTTTGCTTGTGTTACCATGTGCCTTCTATTAGCTTGCATCTTTGCTTGTTAAATATCTATTGTTATGGATCCTCATCCTCTTGCTAATCTTTTTAAGATATCCAATTATTATGAACCAATTGCTAGTGAGTTGAGTGCACTAGATTGAGTTGAGTGCATTGAAATCTGTGAATCAAAAAATTGTGATGAAGTGCTTTATAAAGTGATTCACGATAGATCTTTGAATAAAAATCATGATTGCAATGATGTTATTCTATTGATGTAAATTGTGCTAATAATATGCAAAAACCTAAGCTTGGGGATGCTAATTTTGCTATGTCTAGTACTTGTTGCAATGATCATGATTGGGGTGATTCTTCTTATGATCTTGAAAATTTATTTAAGCCCCATGATGATTATGAGATTGATAATAGTGTTTGCAATATTATTGAAAGTGGGTTTGGAAGAGTGTCAACTTTAGATCCCAGGTGTTTGGAGAATATTTAATCTTATGAATTTTTTGATAAAAGTGGGTTTGGAGAGGGCATGACTTTAGTTAATGTTAATCCCACTATTTTGGAGGAGTGTCAACTTTGCATGCATGTGGATCGTGTTTAAAATATTTTATGTGATAGCTATTTTGTTGAATTTGCTTATGATCCCACATGTAATTATTATGAGAGAGGAAAATATGGTTGTAGAAATTTTCATGTTACTAAATTACCTCTCGTTATGTTGAGATTGCTATTGTTTCTTTCCGCTTCGTCGCATATGTGAGTTTTTGCTTGCCTTGATAATTTGTTTCCCTATAAGATTCCTATGCATGGGAAGTATGGTAGACTTAGATGTATTTGTCACGTGTTTTATGATGCTTTATTTGTGCTTCAATTCTTGTCTTTCATGTGAGCATCATTGAAATCTCTATGCTTAGCTAGGGGCGTTAAACGATAGCGCTTGTTGGGAGGCAACCCAATTTTATTTTTGTTTCTTGATTTTTGTTCCTGTTTAGTAACAAATAATTCATCTACATTATTTTTAGATGTGGTTTTCTGTTTTTAATTAGTGTTTGTGCCAAGTAGAACCTTTGGGAAGACTTGGGGGAAGTCTTTGCGATCTTTCTGTAAAAAAAAGAAACTTTAGCACCCACGAGATTAGCTGCCATTTTTTACTGGAGAGTGCGATTAGGTTGATTCTTTTTTCAGATGATTAATAGACAAATTCCTGACGTCCACCACTTTATTTAATAATTTTTGGGGTTACAGAAGTATTTGAAACCTACAGATTACTTCAGACTGTTCTGTTTTTGACAGATTCAGTTTTTCGTGTGTTGTTTGCTTATTTTGATGAATCTATGGCTAGTATCGTGGGGTATGAACCATAGAGAAGTTGGAAAACAGTAGGTTTAACACCAATATAAATAAAGAATGAGTTAATTACAGTACCTTGAAGTGGTGGTTTGTTTTCTTATACTAACGGAGCTAATGAGATTTTCTGTTGAGTTTTGTGTTGTGAAGTTTTCAAGTTTTGGGTAAAGATTTGATGGATTTTGGAATAAAGAGAGGAAAGAGCCTAAGCTTGGGGATGCCAAAGGCACAACAAGGTAAAATTCAAGGACAACCAAAAGCCTAAGATTGGGGATGCCCCGGAAGGCATCCCCTCTTTCATCTTCGTCTATCGGTAACTTTACTTGAGGCTATATTTTTATTCACCACATGATATGTGTTTTTCTTGGAGCGTCTTGTATGATTTGAGTCTTTGATTTTTAGTAAACCACAATCATCCTTTCTGTACACAAATTTTGGAGAGACACACATGAATCGTAATTTATTAGTATACTCTATGTGCTTCACTTATATCTTTTGAGCTAGATAATTTTGCTCTAGTGCTTCACTTATACCTTTTTAAAGAGCACGTTGGTGGTTTTATTTTATAGAAATTATTGATCTCTCATGTTTCACTTATATTATTTTGAGAGTCTTTTAGAAAAACATGGTAATTTGCTTTGGCTATAAAATTAGTCCCAATATGATAGGCATCCAAGATGGGTATAATAAAAACTTTCATAAAAAGTGCATTGAATACTATGAGAAGTTTGATACTTGATGATTGTTTTGAGATATGAAGATGGTGATATTAGAGTCATGCTAGTTGAGTAGTTGTGAATTTGAGAAATACTAGTTCTAAAGTTTGTGATTCTCGTAGCATGCACCTTTGGTGAACCGTTATGTGATGAAGTCGGAGCATGATTTATTTATTGATTGTCTTCCTTATGAGTGGCCGTTGGGGACGAGCGATGGTCTTTTGGTACCAATCTATCCCCCTAGGAGCATGTGCGTAGTACTTTGTTTCGATAACTAATAGATTTTTGCAATAAGTATGTGAGTTCTTATGACTAATGTTGAGTCCATGGATTATACGCACTCTCACCCTTCCACCATTGCTAGCCTCTCTAGTACTGTGCAACTTTCGCCTGTACCATACACACACCTTATACCTTCCTCAAAACAGCCACCATACCTACCTACTATGGCATTTCCATAGCCATTCCGAGATACATTGCCATGCCACTTACCACCGTTCCGTTTGTTATGACACGTTTCATCGTCGTCATATTTCTTTCCATGATCATGTAGTTGACATCGTATTTGTGGCAAAGCCACCGTTCATAATTCTTTCATACATGTCACTCTTGATTCATTGCACATCCCGGTACACCGCTGGAGGCATTCACATAGAGTCATATTTTGTTCTAAGTATCAAGTTGTAATTTTTGAGTTGTAAGCAAATAAAAGTGTGATGATCATCATTATTAGAGCATTGTCCCATGTGAGGAAAGTATGATGGAGACTATGATTCCCCCACAAGTCGGGATGAGACTCCGGACGAAAAAAGAAAAAAAAGAAAAAAAGAGAAAAAAGAGAAAAGAAAGAGAAAAGAAATAATGAGAGAAAAAGAGAGAAGGGACAATGTTACTATCCTTTTACCACACTTGTGCTTCAAAGTAGCACCATGATCTTCATGATAGAGAGTCTCTGATGTTGTCACTTTCATATACTAGTGGGAATTTTACATTATAGAACTTGGCTTATATATTCCAATGATGGGCTTCCTCAAAATGCCCAACCAACGCATGCTCAAGAGGTAGCAAGAAGGATTTCCAGTGCCGTTGCCGGGGAGGTTGCACCAAGTCAAGTCAAGATTTGATCTACCAACAACTAGCCATTTTTGGCGCCGTCTACGCACAAGTCAAGACATACAAAGTACCCATCACAAACTCTTATCCCTCACATTACATTATTTGCCATTTGCCTCTCGTCCCCCCCACTTCACCCTTGCCGTTTTATTCGCCCTCTTTTCCGCTCGCCTCTTTTCCATTCGTATCTTTTCGCTTGCTTCTTGTGTATCCGTGTGTTAGATCGTTGGTTTTGCTATTATGGCTAGACCTTCTATCATTGTTAGTACTCCCGATCATGAAGTTCTTAATTTTAAACAAAGGGAGGGAGAAAATTTAAAAGATGGTTGGTATAGAATTTGCAATGGTCAGAATAGATCCACTAGGAAGCAATCCACTTCCGTTCTTCTTCGCAATTCTTATGTAGGCATCACCCCTTGGAATAGATATATTCTTGATACCATTACCAGAGGGAATTTCCTGGGTAGCCATACTTTTGATTCTTATAATGCTATGATATATTTGTTTGGGTCACCACCTCTCTTGGTTAATGGAACTATTTTAACTTTGGAACATGTGATGCAAATGCTTGAAATTATTTAAAATAAAGTTGCCACTATAGAGTTGATTGAGAATTTGGATAAAAAGATCCACAACCAGATTACCCAATATGGATCTAAGGTAGGAGTTACTATGAAATTTTTAAAGAAAAAGAACTCATAGTCAACGAAAAAATAGATCAAGATTCCACAAGAATTGATAAACTTGAGGATATTATTACCAACTTAGGGTCTGCCTTTTCTACCATGAAAAGTACTCCAAATCCTCCTACTACTAGAGTTGCCAAGTTTATGTATGTGCCTAAAATAAAAAAGGTGAATCTTCTAGTAAGGAAAATGCGGATCTCAAAGCAATAAGTGTTCACCCCAACTTTTTCACTATTATTAAGGAACCTTTTGCTACAAATGATTTTCTTGATTTCTTGCCTACGAGTTTGATCATTAATAAAAAGAAGGAAACTCCTAAGCGTTATAAGTGTTCTATTGAAGAATTGCCTACCAAAGATGATAATACCTAGATCTATTCTTGCTTTTATGCCTAGCTAGGGGCGTTAAATGATAGCGCTTGTTGAGAGGCAACCCAATTTTACTTTTGTTTCTTGCTTTTTGTTCCTTTTTAGTAATAAATAATTCATATAGCTTCTGTTTAGATGTGGTTTTATGCTTTTCATTAGTGTTTTTGCCAAGTAGAACTTTGGGAAGACTTGGGGGGAGTCTTTGCGATCTCGCTGTAAAACACAGAAACTTTAGCATTCACGAGATTTGCTGCCATTTTTTACTGGAGAGTGCGATTAAGTTGATTATTTTTGAATATGATTTATAGACAAATTCCACACGTCCACCAATTTATTTCAGAATTTTTGGGGTTACAGAAGTATTCCAAACCTACAAATTACTAAAGACTGTTCTGTTTTTGACAGATTCTGTTTTTTGTGTGTTATTTGCTTATTTTGATGAATCTATGGCTAGTATCGGGGGTATGAACCATGGAGAAGTTGGAATAAAGTAGGTTTAACACCAATATAAATAAAGAATGAGTTCATTATAGTACCTTGAAGTGGTGGTTTGTTTTCTTATACTAACGAAGCTCATGAGATTTTCTGTTGAGTTTTGTGTTGTGAAGTTTTCATGTTTTGGGTAAAGATTTGATGGATTTTGGAATAAGGAGTGGAAAGAGCCTAAGATTGGGGATGCCCAAGGCACCCCAAGGTAAAATTCAAGGACAACCAAAAGCCTATGCTTGGGGATGCCCCGGAAGGCATCCCCTCTTTCGTCTTCGTCTATCAGTAACTTTACTTGAGGCTATATTTTTATTCACCACATGATATGTGTTTTGCTTGGAGCGTCTTTGTAGCGATCCAACCTTATATGGTCAAATATCTGTGCATAAGCGTCATCCCTGGATCGGTAATGCTGACACACACAGTACTTGAAGGATTTATAATAGAGTTCAATCACACACTTATTACATCGAATGTCTCAAACGAGAACTTAACACAATAAATATGGCTTAAGGCCATATAAAAAGATAACAACGGAAGGATTGGAAGACAAACTGAGTCCATCAACTCCAACGGCATAGCTGAGTGCACGGCAATGACCTAGCGCACCTTACTATTTGTTTGAAAAGTCTGCAACATGATACGTTGCAGCCTGAAACGGGTCAGCACATGTAATATGCTGGCAATGTAACATAGTAGAGCAATGAACAGAATAAAGGCTATCACTACATGCATATATGGATGGTGGAGTCTCTATCGTTACAATGTTTTGCGAAAAGCCAGTTTTTCCCAACAACGAAGGAATATATTTTATTTAACTATCATGGTAGTTGTTAAACATTGAGAGGGTTCCTCCAACTCAATCCCAATTAGATAGTAACAAAACCCCCAACAAATTAATTGGAGTGTTGAGATCAACATGATAATCCAAGAACCAGATGCTCAAGATGTCCATAACCAGGGGCACGGCTAACCATGATTAATTTGTACACTTTGTAGAGGTTTGCGCACTTTTCCCCACAAGACTCGATCTCCTCCTTTGGATCTTGCACTACAAGGTGTTTGAGAAACGGATGACTGAGACACAGTCTTTCAGAAACATTAACTCTTTACTCTGGGTAGACAGTACCAACCTACATCCCCTACATCTGCTAGTCTACCACTGAAGGAGGTCATCCAACATACTCAACTATGCTAGAGCCCATAATAGCTTGTGGCTCCACATGGAAGTTTCTAGCATGAATAATCTTATGATCCCTTTGAGCCTGGGTGGCGAACCATAGGATGATCACACGGGTACTCCGGGATATCCTAGGATAACACTGGATTCTCCAGGTGCCCGCAACCAATCCACCCAGATGTGTATTTAAGTAGCCATCTTAAGTTAACCATTAATTAACAATCTCACATCTGTCATGGAAACACTCAAACCCAATCCATGTCTACGAGCATAGCATGGCAATATAAGCATAGCGTAGAAATAACTCCCAAGGTTTGATAATAAAAGGGCAATTGGTTCTACCTCATCATCTACTTCCCAAAACCCACAAGTTAAATCACATCCTATTCATGCAGTGTTTGAGGGTTGTCACTAATGAATAAAAACTGGGTATGAAAAGAGTATGATCAATGTGTTACTTGCCTTGCTGATGATCCGCAAAACCTAGAGACTCATACTAGCATGCTGTGCACTCCGGGAATTCTATCGCAAAACAAACAATAGCATACATAAGCATTCAAGAAATGATGCAAGGGTAAAACTCAAATTAGAAGGATCGGTCTAATCGGAGCTACGGAACTGAAACTACAGTCAATAGAACTTCGAAAACAAATCTTCTTGAAACCAAATTTTAAATTGTCAAAACCTTGTTCAAGTTGATTAAACAGAAAGAGGGGCTCGCGACGAAGATTTTGGCGTTGGTTTCACTGGATTTGGACGAACGGTTAAAAAGTTGCGATGGTTTGAAGATTAGGGGCTAATCTGCGATAAAAGAAATCGCGGATAGGTCCCTGGCAGAAAATAAAACAGAAAAAGAAAAATCTATCGGATGAACGCCCGCTAATAGAGACGAACAGACGAATTCATTCATTAAGACGAACGAACCAACGTTCGCAAAAGAAACTAAACCGAGAAAATCGAACCGATCTAAATAAATAAAAAAATAAATCTAGGGTTTCTAAAATAAACCTAAAACTGAAAAACACCGGGAGAATCCACGAGGTCCGATGCGGCTCCGGCGGCTTTCCGGCGAAGCGGGGCGGCTGCGCGGGTGGTGGCGGGGTGGTGCGGCACGACGATGGGTTGCGCGAGGCGGCGAGGCAGGCGGCGACTGCGGCGGCGAGGTGCGCAGGCGGCGGAGCGGGATGAGGAAAAGAGGCGGCGGGGTGGCGCATTAAATTGGAGGTCGGGTGGTGTGGTGCTTGCGGGAGGGGCACCGGAGCGAGTGTCCCGCTCAGACACGGCGATGGCGGCGCGGCTGCTCGGGACTCCGGTCCCGAGTCGTTGCGGGAGGGCGACGGTGCGCTAGGCCGGCTAGGCTTCAGCCCTGTTCGGTCCAGAATTTTCACTAAATGCCAAAACAATTTTCACCGTCTAAATAAAATATTTAGAACAAAGTGAACATTTTCTTGGCCTAAAAATGCAATTTTGAAAAATGCATATTTTTCTAATTCAAATAAAATAGTAATAAAATCCAAATAAAATTATTTATTTGATTTTATCATTTTTCCTCGAATATTTCTTTTATTTTGGAGAAGACATATTATCTCCTCTCATATATTTTAATTCAAAATATTTCGGAGAGAAAAATAATTAAATCAAAAAGAACCTCTTTTCCATATTTGAGAAAAAATCAAATATGAAAATAGTAAAGTCCCCAACTCTCTCCGTGGGTCCTTGAGTTGCTTAGGATTTTTAGGATCACAACCAAAATGGAAATAAAATACGATATGCATATGATGACCTATGTATAACATTCCAAATTGAAAATTTGGGATGTTACAAAAACCAACCCCCCTTACGGCGAATCTCGCCCTCGAGATTCGGGCTGGCTAGAAAATAGGTGTGGGTGGTCTTTTAGTAGATCTTCCTCTTGTTCCCAGGTGGCTTCATCCTGGGTATGGTGGCTCCATTGAACTTTGCAAAACTTGATAACCTTGCTGCGTGGAACTCAGCTGTCAAACTCGAGAATCTTGACATGTTTCTCCTCATAGGTTAAATCACTATCCAACTGAGTTGCTTCCAAAGGTATTGTATCTCTCAGAGGAATATTGGCCATCTCAGCATGGCACTTCTTCAACTGGGAAACATGAAACACATCATGAACTCCTGACAGCCCTTTGGGTAACTCCAACTTGTAGGCCACTTCTCCCATAAGTTCCAAAACTCGGTATGGTCCTACAAATCTCGGGGCTAACTTTCCCTTAACTCCAAAACATTTAACTCCTCGCAGAGGTGACACTCTAAGAATGCTATGTCTCCAATTTCATAGACTACCTCCTTGTGTTTTGAGTCTACATAATTCTTCTGCCTGGACTGTGCTATCTTCAGTCTATCACGAATCATCTTAACCTTCTCTTCGGACTCTTTGATCAAATCTGGTCCAAACAACTGGTGGTCTCCAACTTCATCCCACATCAACGGTGTCCTGCACCTCCTTCCGTACAAGGCCTCGAAAGGTGCCATCTTCAAACTGGCTTGGTAGCTATTGTTGTATGAGAACTCCATGTAAGGCAAATTGTCATCCCAACTAGATCCATAATCTAGCGCACAAGCTCTCAACATGTCCTCGAGAATCCGATTGACTCTCGCGGTCTACCCATCTATCTGTGGATGAAAGGCCGTACTAAACTCTAGCCTGCTACCCAAGGTTTGGTGGAGCTGATTCCAAAACTTCGAGGTAAACTGTGTTCCTCTATCTGATACGATGGTCCTTAGAACTCCATGCAGACATACAATCCTGGTCATATATATCTTGGCCAACTTCGCACTCGTATAGGTGGTTTTCACCAGGATAAAGTGAGTCACTTTGGTCAAACGATACACTACTACCCAAATAGAATCATATCCCGATCGGGTCCTGGGAAATCTAGTGATGAAATCCATGCCAAGCTTATCCCACTTCCATTCGGGTATCGGCATAGGCTGCAGTAATCCTGCTGTCTTCTGATGTTTTGCCTTCACTCTCTGACATACATCATATACGACTACATACTCGGCAATATCCTTCTTCATACTAGTCCACCAGAAACGCTCCTTTAAATCCAAATACATCTTGGTGTTTCTGGGGTGTATCGAGTATGGAGAGTCATGACCTTCCTGAAGTGCCAACTTCCATATCTCTGTATTATTGGGTACATAAACACGGTCCTCAAACCACAAGGTGTCGTGCTCATCCTCACGAGAACCTTTGGCTTTTCCCTTACTCACCCTCCCTTTTATGTCAGCAATTTCCCTATCATCCTTCTAAGCTTCTCGAATTTTTCCCAATAATGGTGACCGAACTTCCAATGCTGCAACAAAAACTCTAGGGACTATCTCCAAACGAAGCTCCCTGAGATCTTCAGCCAACTCGTTTGGTAATCCTCCGCTTACGAGGGTATTGGCATAACTCTTCCGGCTCAAAGTTCTGCTACGACATTAGCCTTGCCTGGATGATAGTGCAACTTCATATCATAATCTTTTATAAGCTCCAACCATCTCCTTTGCCTGAGATTTAGCTCCTTCTATGTGAAAATGTACTTCAAACTCTTATGATCCGTGTACACATCACAACGATTTCCAATAAGAAATTGTCTCCAGGTCTTGAGTGCATGCACTACAGCTGCTAACTCCAAATCATGTGTGGCATAATTCAACTCATGTGGTCGAAGTTGTCATGAGGCATATGAAACAACTCTTCCGTCCTGCATAAGTACACCTCCAAGTCCTAAGCGATAAGCGTCGCAATACACTTGGAAATCTTTGCGTATATCTGGCAGAATCAGCACTGGGGCTGTAACCAAACGTTTCTTCAACTCCTGAAAACTTGCCTCACATTCATCTGTCCATTTAAACTTAGTGTCCTTCTTTAGCAACTCCGTCATAGGCTTCGCAATCTTAGAAAAATTCTCAATGAATCTCCGATAATATCCCGCGAGTCCAAGAAAACTATGGATCTCTCCAACTGAGGTGGGTGCTAGGCAATCAGTGACAAACTGCACCTTGGTAGGATCTACTGCTATACTTTCTCCTGATATAAAATGTCCAAGAAATCCTACTTCCTTCAACCAAAACATGCATTTGCTGAACTTGGCATATAACTGATGTTCCCTGAGCTTCTCGAAAACTAAACACAAATGCTCCTTGTGTTCCTCTTCATTCTTTGAGTATACCAAAATATCATCAATGAACAGCAGGACAAACTTATCCAAGAACTCCATGAACACCTTATTCATCATACTCATGAAATAGGCTGGGGCATTAGTCAATCCAAATGACATAACCGTATACTCATATAACCTGTACCTTGTGGTGAAAGCCGTCTTGGGTATATCCTGTTCTCGAATCTTTAGCTGGTGGTATCCTGATTGCAGATCGATCTTGGAGAATACTTTAGCTCATTGCAGCTGGTCAAACAAATCATTGATCATCGGCAGTCGGTACTTGTTCTTTATCGTCACCTCATTCAATGCACGATAATCAACAACCATTCTCAAGGATCCATCCTTCTTCTCAACCAAGAGGACTGGGGCTCCCCATGGTGACGAACTTCGTCGAATGTAACCTTTCTCCAATAACTCCTTAAGCTGCTTCTTAATCTCCTCCAGATCATTTGCGGGCATCCGGTATGGTCTCTTCGATATGGGTCCGATGCCTGGCAATAGCTCTATCAAGAACTCAATGTCTCGATCCGGCGGCATACCTGGTAGCTCCTTTGGAAATACATCCGGAAAATCCTTCACTATCGGCACTTCCTCCTGAACAACTCCCGAGAGGGAATTTACTTGGGTTCTCTTTCACGCTGATGTCTACTACACAACCTTCTTCTTGTAGACGTTGTTGGGCCTCCAAGTGCAGAGGTTTGTAGGACAGTAGTAAATTTCCCTCAAGTGGATGACCTAAGGTTTATCAATCCGTGGGAGGCATAGGATGAAGATGGTCTCTCTCAAACAACCCTGCAACCAAATAACAAAGAGTCTCTTGTGTCCCCAACACACCCAATACAATGGTAAATTGTATAGGTGCACTAGTTCGGCGAAGAGATGGTGATACAAGTGCAATATGGATAGTAGATAATGGTTTTTGTAATCTAAAAATATATAAACAGTAAGTTAACTAATGATAAAAGTGAGCACAAACGGTATTGCAATGCGTTGAAACAAGGCCTAGGGTTCATACTTTCACTAGTGCAAGTTCTCTCAACAATAATAACATAATTGGATCATATAACTATCCCTCAACATGCAACAAAGAGTAACTCCAAAGTCACTAATAGCGGAGAACAAACGAAGAGATTATTGTAGGGTACGAAACCACCTCAAAGTTATCCTTTCTGATCGATCTATTCAAAAGTTTGTAGTAAAATAACATGAAGCTATTCTTTCCATTCAATCTATCCTAGAGTTCGTACTAGAATAACACCTTAAGACGCAAATCGTACAAAACCCTAATGTCACCTAGATACTCCAATGTGACTTCAAGTATCCGTGGGTATGATTATAGGATATGCATCACACAATCTCAGATTCATCTATTCAATCAACACAAAGTACTTCAAAGAGTGCCCCAAAGATTCTACCGAAGAGTCAAGACGAAAACGTGTGCCAACCCCTATGCATAAGTTCACGAGGTCACGAAACCCGCAAGTTGATCACCAAAACATACATCAAGTGGATCACATGACATCCCATTGTCACCACAGATAAGCACATGCACGACGTACATCAAAGTGTTCTCAAATCCTTAAAGACTCAATCCGATAAGATAACTTCAAAGGGAAAACTCAATCCTTTACAAGAGAGTAGAGGGGGAGAAACATCATAAGATCCAACTATAATAGCAGAGCTCGTAATACATCAAGATCGTGGCAACTCAAGAACACGAGAGAGAGAGAGAGAGAGAGAGAGAGATCAAACACATAGCTACTGGTACATACCCTCAGCCCCGAGGGTGAACTACTCCCTCCTCATCATGGAGAGCGCCGGGATGATAAGATGGCCACCGGAGAGGGATTCCCCCCTCCGGCAAGGTGCCAGAACGGGTCTAGATTGGTTTTCGGTGGCTACGGAGGCTTCTGGCGGCGGAACTCCCGATCTATTCTCATCCTCGATGTTTTTAGGGTATATGGATATATATAGGTGAAAGAAGTCAGTCAAGGGAGCCACAAGGGGCCCACGAGGTAGGGGGCGCGCCCAGGGGGGTAGGGCACGCCCCCACCCTCGTGGTGGCCTCGGGACTCTTCTGGCCCAGCTCCGGTACTTGGTGGGCTTCTTCCGGTCCAGAAATGATCTCCATGAAGTTTCAGGTCAATTGGACTCTGTTTGGTTTTCCTTTTCTATGATACTCAAAATCAACGAAAAACAGAAACTAGCACTAGGCTCTAGGTTAACAGGTTAGTCCCAAAAATCATATAAAATAGCATATAAATGCATATAAAACATCCAAGGTTGATAATATAATAGCATGGAACAATCAAAAATTATAGATACGTTGGAGACGTATCAAGCATCCCCAAGCTTAATTCCTGCTCGTCCTCAAGTAGGTAAATGATTAAAACAGAAATTTTGATGTGGAATGCTACCTAACATATTTATCAATGTAATCTTCTTTATTGTGGCAAGAATATTCAGATCCATAAGATTTGAGACAAAAGTTAAATATTGACATAAAAATAATAATACTTCAAGCATACTAACAAAGTAATCATGTCTTCTCAAAATAACATGGCCAAAGAAAGCTATCCCTACAAAATCATATAGTATGGCTATGCTCTATCTTCATCACACAACATATTTAAATCATGCACAACCCCGATGACAAGCCAAGCAATTGTTTCATAATTTCGATGTTCTCAAACTTTTTCAATCTTCACGCAATACATGAGCATGAGCCATGGACATAGCACTATATGTGGAATAGAAGGGTGGTTGTGGAGAAGACAAAAAAAGGAGAAGATAGTCTCACATCATCTAGGCGTATCAACAGGCTATGGAGATGCCCATCAATGTGAGTGAGTAGGGATTGCCATGCAACGAATGCACTAGAGCTATGAGTGTATGAAAGCTCAAAAAGAAACTAAGTGGGTGTGCATCCAACTCGCTTGCTCACGAAGACCTAGGGCATTTTGAGGAAGCCCATCATTGGAATATACAAGCCAAGTTCTATAATGAAAGATTCCCAGTAGTATGTGAAAGTGACAACATAGGAGACTCTCTATCATGAAGATCATGGTGCTACTTTGAAGCACAAGTGTAGTAAAAGGATAGTAGCATTGCCCCTTCTCTCTTTTTCTCTCATTTTTTTGTTTTTTTCTTGGGCCTTCTCTTTTTTTGGCCTCTTTTCTCTCTTTTTCCCTTTTTTCTTTTTCGTCCGGAGTCTCATCCTGACTTGTGGGGGAATCATAGTCTCCATCATCATTTCCTCACTGGGACAATGCTCTAATAATGATGATCATCACACTTTTATTTACTTACAACTCAAGAATTACAACTCGATACTTAGAACAAAATATGACTCTATATGAATGCCTCCGGCGGTGTACCGGGATGTGAAATGACTCATGAGTGACATGTATGAAAGAATTTTGAACGGTGGCTTTGCCACAAATACGATGTCAACTACATGATCATGCAAGGAAATATGACAATGACGGAGCGTGTCATAATAAACAGAACGGTGGAAAGTTGCATGGCAATATATCTCGGAATGGCTATGGAAATGCTATAATAGGTAGGTATGGTGGCTGTTTTGAGGAAGGTAAATGGTGGGTTTGTGTTACCGGTGAAAGTTGCGCGGTACTAGAGAGGCTAGCAATTGTGGAAGGTTGAGAGTGTGTATAATCCATGGACTCGACATTAGTCATAAAGAACTCACATACTTATTGCAAAAATCTATTAGTTATTGAAACAAAGTACTACGCGCATGCTCCTAGGGGGATAGATTGGTAGGAAAAGACCATCACTCGTCCCCGACCGCCACTCATAAGGAAGACAATCAATAAATAAATCATGCTCCAACTTCATCACATAACGGTTCACCATACGTGCATGCTACGGGAATCACAAACTTTAACACAAGTATTGCTCAAATCGACAACTACTCAACTAGCATGACTCTAATATCACCATCTCCATATCTCAAAACAATCATCAAGTATCAAACTTCTCTTAGTATTCAATGCACTTATATGAAAGTTTTTATTATATCCCTCTTGGATGCCTATCATATTAGGACTAAATTCTTAACCAAAGCAAACTACCATGCTGTTCTAAAAGACTCTCAGAATAGTATAAGTGAAGCATGAGAGTTCATCTATTTCTTCAAAATAAAACCACCGCCGTGCTCTAAAAGGATATAAGTGAAGCACTAGAGCAAGTGACAAACTACTCCGAAAGATATAAGTGAAGATCAATGAGTGGTCAAATAATTATGCAACTATGTGATGACTCTCTAACATTTAAGAATTTCAGATCTTGGTATTTTAATCAAACAGCAAGAAAAACAAAATAAAATAAGTGACGCTCCAAGCAAAACACATATCATGTGGTGAATAAAAATATATCTCCAAGTAAAGTTACCGATGAATGAAGACGAAAGAGGGGATGCCTTCCGGGGCATCCCCAAGCTTAGGCTCTTGGTTGTCCTTGAATATTACCTTGGGGTGCCTTGGGCATCCCCAAGCTTAGGCTCTTGCCACTCCTTATTCCATAGTCCATCGAATCTTCACCCAAAACTTGAAAATTTCACAACACAAAACTTAACAAAAAAGTCGTAAGCTCCGTTAGTATAAGAAAATAAATCACCACTTTTGGTACTGTTGTGAACTCATTCTAAATTCATATTGGTGTAATATCTACTGTATTCCAACTTCTCTATGGTTCATACCCTCCGATACTACTCATAGATTCATCAAAATAAGCAAACAACACATAGAAAACAAAAATCTCTCAAAAATAGAACAGGCTGTAGTAATATGTAGGTTACAAATACTTCTGTAATTCCAAAAATCCTTCGAAATTAGGAAGTCCTATGAAATTTGTTTATTAATCTATGGCAGGTGGAACTGCTATTTTATCGCTCTCTGGTAAAAAATGGAAATTATTCTCGTGGGCGCATACTTTCTGTTTTTACAGCAAGATAAAATAACAATCACCCGAGAAGATCCTAAAATCTTTACTTGGCACAAACACTAATAAAACATAAAAAAAACACAATCATAACATATGGTAGATTACTTATTTATTACTAAACAGGAATGAAAAGCAAGGAACAAAATAAAATTGGGTTGCCTCCCAACAAGCGCTATCGTTTAAAGCCCCTAGCTAGGCATGATGATTTCAATGATGCTCACATAAAAGATAAGAATTGTAACATAAAGAGAGCATCATGAATAATATGACTAGCACATTTAAGTCTAACCCACTTCCAATTCATAGGGATTTTGTGAGCAAACAACTTATGGGAACAATAATCAACTTGCATAGGAAGGTAAGACAAGGATAACTTTAAAACTTTAAGCACATAGGGAGGAAACTTGATATTATTGCAATTCCTACGAGCATATGTCCTCCCTCATAATAATTTTCAGTAGCATCATGAATGAATTCAACAATATAACTATCACATAAAACATTCTTTTCATGATCTACAAGCATAGAAATTTTATTACTCTTCACATAAGCAAAATTCTTCTCATTAGGAATAGTGGGAGTATCATCAGAGACTCGAATACTATAAATTGTTTCCACATTAAAAGAGTAATGTTCAGAAAAAGGGCAATCATAATCATGACAAGCTTTATAAATATAATCATCACTACTTTTTATAGCATAAGTGTCATCACAATAATCATCATAAGTAGCAACTTTGTTCTCGTCATAATCGATTGAAACCTCTTCCAAGATAGTGGAATCATCACTAAATAAAGTCATGACCTCTCCAAATCCACTTTCATAATTATCATAATAAGATTCAACATCCTCCAAAATAGTGGGATCATTACTTCCTAAAGTTGACATTCTTCCAAACCCACTTTCATCAATATAATCATCATAAGTAGGAGGCATGCTATCATCATTATAAATTTGCATATCAAAACTTGGGATACTAAAAATATCATCTTCATTAAACGTAGCATCCCCAAGCTTGGGACAAACATTAATTGCAGCAAATATATTGTCAAAAACATCATCTTCATCAAACATAGCATCCCCAAGCTTGGGCCTTTTCATATCATAAGCATAATCACTCTCATCATTAATAGTATGGATAGCACCAATAGTATAGCAATTATCATCATCACAATGAGAAATAGGAGCAACATCATTTGGGAGAGATACCTTTCTACCTTTACTTCTCCGTCTTTTCTTTTTCTTCTTCACATCATGTGTGGGTTCAATCCTCTTTTTGGAGCTCCTTATTAATGAGATTGGTTGAATAGAAGGCTCCTCCTTGTTATCTGATTCATCATAAGAAATAATAGGAGAATATTGGGAAGTCTCTTACCTTTCTTAGTATTCTCTTCATCTTTTATTTGTTTTCTTTTCTTTATGTAATTGGCAATATAAGGATTTTCAATGCAATTCACCGCACAATACATATAAATTTCTTCTAGATCAATATCGAGTAATTTCTCGAGGTTATATTCTATAATATGCTTAGTTTGACGTTTCATTTCTTCATAACCCAAAAGCAAACTAAATTCATTATGATGTGCAAGGGAAATCAAGTCATCACAATTTTTGGACATGATTCGATCATGAAACAATTTGCATTTGATATTTAAATGACCATGTTCTATTGCAAAGTTCATAAGTATGGCTAAGATATTTTAAATTTTCAGCACTAACATCTAGCCTCTCTTGCAACCATTTAGTTTCCAAATACTTATGCCTCTTGCAAAATCTATCTTCCCTGTTTGGTATGTACTTGCAAACTCTATGCACTCCACAAAAATCAACATGCTTATAAGAGATATTTTCATCATAACTAGTGCAATCATCATTAGTACTACTAGTCGTCAACCCGTGCATTCGCACGGGCTAGCATACAAAAGTGAATGGGAATCAGAAATTTATGTCCTAATCAATTCAAATTCATTGGGTGGCCTGCTTTCAATTTACTTTGCTAACAGATTTTTTTGTATCAAACATTTATAGAGAACCATTTGAATGGTTAGAATATATAAATTAATATGTATAGATGATGTGAAAATATATTCACTGAGGAATCTACATATTGATATTGTATTGTAGATGTTAATAATTTTTCTTATAAACACGGTCAAAGTTTAGGAAGTTCGAGTTAAGACAATATTAACATCAGAATTAAATCAAAATGAGTAGTTAATTATTTGTTACTCCCTCTGTCCCATAATATAAGAGCGTTTTGCAAGCTAACATATTTGCAAAACACGCTTACATTGTATAATATAATTACTGACATGCTTAAAGTTGGTTATGATACTGTCTTACCACTTAACATATTTGTGTAATAGCTTGCTTTAAAATAATCATTATCTTACACTTTATTTGATAAATTATGCTAAAAATGGTATAAAATATACTTTTCTAGTAATATTACAAATTGTACAAACAAATTAGCATTCAAAAACTGAACACAAAAATAACATACTTCTTAATTGTGCAATAGTATGCAATTTAGCTTTCTAGGATTTTTTCAGTTTCAAATTAGTATTTCTTTTCCAACACTATGAAAGTTGTGGTGCACATCACTTCTTTTATTTTAATGTTAAGAATTATTTATATATGCAGGAGAATAAGAAAGGTGACTGTAATTGTTCCAGGGATGTCCAAATCCCTCATTAACATGAACATTAAAATGACTGATTAATAGATAAATTTACGTAGTAGATTTTCCTACCACCGAGAATTCATGTTCATCTACCAAACTGTGTGATAAAATGTTCACCAATTTGGTTGGCCTAATATTCTCCGGAGATCTGGTTTAGAACTTAATGTCACAAATCATGTAAGTTCCATGACTTGCATGTGTTTCATTGATATGTCTTAAATAAGTAGCTAAAATGTTGATGTCGTATAATTGAAGAATTGTTAATATATTGCAAAAGCTGTAAATCATGTTGACAATTACAATGTACATATTTTCACCATCTGAAGAACCATCATGCTTACCTGAAACTTTCATCCTGACACAATCTTAATATTTGCAATCAGGTCTCGTTATTCTTGCATCTGTGGCCAAAACTTATCTATATTATCCTTTTTCCAACACCACATATCGTCGTGTCTGTACTCTTGTGATATAATCATGGGACGAACTGGGAGTATAAATATTTCTAACCATATATATTGAAGTTTATAAACCTTAAGTAGCTTACTTCTGATGTATAGTTGGCAAATCGTTTTCTAATTTACCTTGTATATATTTCCCCCATGGTGTTTTTTAGAACCATGAAATAGAAGAACATGAAACATCAGTAATGTCCTTCTATTTCAATGGTATCTTGTATCTATTCGGTTTAAAAAACAATAGGAGAAAATTTTGCCAAAATGTAACAATGCCCAGACCATACCTATTGTGTGCAATTGGACATGCTCCTACTCTGTACCGCTTGATGCACGCTGACTACGACAGGGGCATAGATGAGGATGCCTGAAACAACCGCTTGTGTGTTTTTTTGTACAACTTTGTGTAGGTTACAGAAGGTCAGGTCATGATCATGGTGGCAAAGCGATTGTATGGTTAGTAATGTAGAAGAAAAATTACATAAGAATTCTGGTAGGTTCAAACTTTTGACATGAGATCAAATACGTGATAATCAGACCAAGTTCTGAAGGTGAACATATCATCATGTGCAAATACTACTTTTCATCTATGTTAGCTTTTATATCATGCATATATGATGCCACGAATCCATCTCCTCAACGACTTTATTCAGTATCATCATCGCCACACGGATTTTACGTGGTTTCCAAGTCCATGTGGTGGAAGAGATAAATGTCACTGTGGAACATACAGATCCAAAGAAATCTATGATTGCACCAATCAATACTAACCTGTGGGAATCCGACGTCCTCGCTTGTTGATCACATTTCTCCACTGTACACATGCATGCATCAATGACCTGCGTGATATTTATTCTATAGGCATGGACATGAGCCTGTGATTGAAGCTGCTTCTAGAATGCTAGACAACCTTCGTTGCAGGCGATGGAGTTACTCCTGCCAGAGTGCACAGCAACAGCCACAATGCAAGAGACACGGAGATCCGGTAACTCGCACCGATAAAGCTTGAAGGCATGAGATATTGAGATGAGACAATAGATTGGGGATTAATTACTACCCGGAGGTACATAACGAACAAAGCTTTTTAATTTAAAGGAAATATCGTAATAATGTAAGCTATAAATTGTATTATATTTTTTCAAATATACCAGCTGTAGTGTACCCTCCATACATCAATCACATATACTTGGGTTCATGCATATATATACGCTAGCAGCAGTGCTAGTATTGTATACTCAAAATTGCTATGTACATTACGATTACATTCCTCAACATGCATGCACTAAGCTCCTTATTTCCTACTCTATTGAACTGGACGGCGGTAGGTGTGGCTCTTGCAGAACAATGCATCCGGCATCGCTGCCCTGAACAATCCCAGGTTGTTTCATGCCCCTGTTGTTCAGACCGCTGGACCTGCTATTGCTTTCTCCGGCTATAAATTATTTTACATATATACTATTTTGTAAAAAAAACAAATGGAACTGCACTAATTAAAACTTAGAAAAAGGGAATAACAAACATAAGAAGTGAAATATCTCGTACCATCTTGAGCGGAATCAGTTCCAAAGCAGTTTTTCTCAAATGAGATAATAGCATAGGCTGCATGTACATCTGTTTTTGAGATTTTTCTGGGGACTCCATCATAGGCTACTCCTGTCCGTTGCTGATGTGAATAACGCAGAACCAAAGCATGGACATCTGTCCGCTAACCTGGAAATTGGACGCCATAACATGCTCTGCTCTCCAACCATGCATGATGAAGATCCTCTTGTGGAGTCATTCTCTGCCATGTACTGACATAAAGGGTACACTCTGATGCAGGCCTTACCTAAGCCTTCGTCTAAATAGTAATGGCCTGCTGTTAGGGCCCTATGACGTGGGTTGAACACGTACCTGTTTAATTGATGATGACCATCGGTACCTGATCTGCACCATGTGTGCTCAAGGAATTAATTAATTGAGGTAATGAATTCCCTTGTATATTGCACATAGAGCTGATCAAACCCACTTGATTCAACTACCTTAATATTTCTGCAGGTGAATGCATGTAAGCCCAGCAACTTATCTCCCAGCGGATCTCATTATATTAAGTTAAATATATGATGCAGCTTGATGCATCCATGCTTTTATCCATCTGATGATCAGAGGCAGTGTAAGCTGGGTATAATGGGAAGGTAAGGATGTGTGGGTGGGAGGCATAGAGGGAACCTTGCTACTGCCGCCGGCGAACCGTACGTCTTGTAGCCAGTGTATAACACGTAGTGCCATGCATCTTCACGTCCTCGATGTAGCTGCACGCAGAACGCCATGACGTGCCAGTGTGGGGACATATGGTAGATCGAGAATCGTCGGTCATCAGGCTGTACATGTGCAGGCAAAGCATGAAGGGTCAACTTGCCGGTACACTCAAAACCTTTTCTTGTATATAATGTTTCGTTAGTATTCAAGAATGGGTGTCTTAAACATACTATTAAGGTTTTGACAATAGTATCTATATTACAAAAAACACTCAACTTACGTACCTTAAGGGATGCACACAATTATGGCCATAAATTTTAATTTAGCATCTCTTGTCTTCATGATTTGCCTTCTCACCAATCACCATGTCTGTACCTCTTGCCCTCATGATCTCTCCACTTCCTTCTTTCCTTGATGCATTTGTTCACTCGCAGTGTTGCCGCACGTCTAGATCTTTTTTCATCACGACCTCTCCCTTCCGGCATTTTCCTCACTTTCGCTTGCAACCTTGCTGCCAGTGCAATTCACCATTGTCCTAGGTGTCGAGCCTCGATCTTCCTGTTGCTTGCAATGATCTGCACCTTTTCTAATATGTGAGATGGACATGATGTCTCTTTCACTTAGCTAGCCAAGCAGGTGTCACAAGATTGGTTGGATGGGAAAATATAAAGCACGTCCATGTGCTGGCCCGAGAAGCCCCAACTTTTGTCAAGATTGGTTAGATGGAAACCTCCTGTAGCAACTCCTTCGTCCAGATCGCTTCTGTCTCCAATCAAGTAGAAAGCAGATTGGTTGAACTGAATACTTAAGGCACAACACACATTTAATTCTGGATCTGACATGATATAGTGTCTATCATCATCTCATCCATCCATATTTGTACAATCTATTGGGGTTGCTGCCATACAAAAATTTCTACTGCAATTTTCTTTTGCCTGAAGGAATTGAGCACATCCTATTAACTCTTTTTCAATCTCATATTAAGCCCCAGCTGCATGTGCATACCTATTACTGTACAAATATATATGCAAGCAACCATGTCATGATGTAGCATAGCTCCTACACTGTTGACTTGTGATCTCTGAATTGACCTCTAGCTGAAAGTAAATATGCTTTGAAATTAATCGCTGGAAACCAATTATGTTCTAGACTTTCACTTCCCTTCTTTCCACTTTCGTGGACATCATCTTCTCCATGTCTTGCCTCAAGAAAAGATGGGTCTTTCAGCGTTTCCTTCAGCATCATATACAGCATGTCCTCGTCCACAACAACAGAAACTTCTGATTCAAATGATAATGTGCAGATCTTAGAACCATCCGGGCTGGGTATTTTAATTCTGGAGTACACATCAAATTAAACATTAGCATCAAGCTAGCAGTCAACCAAGATGTAGTATGTTCAGGGACACCTTTTTTAGGGTAGATTTCTAGTGTCACCTAGGTGGCCTTCTTTTCTCTGTCATCTAGTGAGCAGCTCTAAATTGTTTGCTTCAACAGGCCGTCAGTGCTCACGTCGACCAGTGCCCAAGAGCCTGGGCACCACCTAGTAGGAGATGGCCGCACAACAAAATCTAGAAGCCTGGGCACCACCTAGGGACGCAGAAATAGAAAAGAACGATTACCCTAGATTGAAGAAGAGGGTCATGAACGGGATTAAGGCTTGTTGAGGTGATTCGGTGATTGAGATAGAAAGCTTGGGACAGCCATGGCGGCGGCGTACATGGTGCCTTAGGAGAAGAGCCCCTTCTTGGTTGATCTATTTTAATTGTTTTTTCTTTTGTTTGCTAACCTAGAGGAGATATCGTGAGAGGGTTTTTTTTGAACCTGCCTTCAGAGATTGGAGAAAGGCGGAGAGTCCTGTTTTGTTTGGACGACCGATAAAGGATTGATCTACACCGTAATAACTCGGCCCCACCAGATTAACGCCTCCTAATTACTGATTAATGATAGAATTTCTTGGGAGTCTGTAATTAGTATAGATATAGATATAGATAGATAGATATAGATGGATATTCAAAGAGTTCATACTAATAACATTGCAATCATGCTCATCATTCTATGATTTAGTGCCAAACATTATATAGACTTCTTCTTCTAGCACTTGAACACAATTTTCCTTTTCATCATTCTCACAAAAGATATTAAAAATATGAAGCGTATGAGGCAAACTCAATTCCAATTTCTTGTAGTTTTATTTTATAAACTAAACTAGTGATAAAACAAGAAACTAAAAGATTAGATTGGAAGATCTAAAGATATACCTTCAAGTGCTAACCTCCTCGGCAACGGCGCCAGAAAAGAGCTTGAGGTCTACTACACAACCTTCTTCTTGTAGACGTTGTTGGGCCTCCAAGTGCAGAGGTTTGTAGGACAATAGCAAATTTCCCTCAAGTGGATGACCTAAGGTTTGTCAATCCGTGGGAGGCATAGGATGAAGATGGTCTCTCTCAAACAACCCTGCAACCAAATAACAAAGAGTGTCTTGTGTCCCCAACACACCCAATACAATGGTAAATTATATAGGTGCACTAGTTCGGCGAAGAGATGGTGATACAAGTGCAATATGGATACTAGATAATGGTTTTTGTAATCTAAAAATATATAAACAGTAAGTTAACTAATGATAAAAGTGAGCACAAACGGTATTGCAATGCGTTGAAACAAGGCCTAGGGTTCATACTTTCACTAGTGCAAGTTCTCTCAACAATAATAACATAATTGGATCATATAACTATCCCTCAACATGCAACAAAGAGTAACTCCAAAGTCACTAATAGCGGAGAACAAACAAAGAGATTATTGTAGGGTATGAAACCACCTCAAAGTTATCCTTTCTGATCGATCTATTCAAGAGTTTGTAGTAAAATAACATGAAGCTATTCTTTCGGTTCAATCTATCCTAGAGTTCGTACTAGAATAACACCTTAAGACGCAAATCAAACAAAACCCTAATGTCACCTAGATACTCCAATGTGACTTCAAGTATCCGTGGGTATGATTATAGGATATGCATCACACAATCTCAGATTCATCTATTCAATCAACACAAAGTACTTCAAAGAGTGCCCCAAAGATTCTACCGGAGAGTCAAGACAAAAACGTGTGCCAACCCCTATGCATAAGTTCACGAGGTCACGGAACCCACAAGTTGATCACCAAAACATACATCAAGTGGATCACATGATATCCCATTGTCACCACAGATAAGCCACATGCAAGACGTACATCAAGTGTTCTCAAATCCTTAAAGACTCAATCCGATAAGATAACTTCAAAGGGAAAACTCAATCCATTACAAGAGAGTAGAGAGGGAGAAACAACATAAGATCCAACTATAATAGCAAAGCTCGCGATACATCAAGATCGTGCCAACTGAAGAACATGAGAGAGAGAGAGAGAGAGAGAAAGAGAGAGAGAGAGATCAAACACATAGATACTGGTACATACCCTCAGCCCCGTGGGTGAACTATTCCCTCCTCATCATGGAGAGCGCCGGGATTATGAAGATGGCCACCGGAGAGGGATTCCCCCCTCCGGCAAGGTGTCGGAACGGGTCTAGATTGGTTTTCGGTGGCTACGGAGGCTTCTGGCGGCGGAACTCCCGATCTATTCTCCTCCTCGATGTTTTTAGGGTATATGGATATATATAGGCGAAAGAAGTCGGTCAGGGGAGCCATGAGGGGCCCACGAGGTAGGGGGCGCGCCCAGGGGTAGGGCATGCCCCCACCCTCGTGGTGGCCTTGGGACTCTTCTGGCCCAGCTCCGGTACTCCGTGGGATTCTTCTGGTCCAAAAATGATCTCCATGAAGTTTCAGGTCAATTGGACTCCATTTGGTTTTCCTTTTCTGCGATACTTAAAATCAATGAAAAACAGAAACTGGCACTGGGCTCTAGGTTAATAGGTTAGTCCCAAAAATCATATAAAATGGCATATAAATGCATACAACACATCCAAGGTTGATAATATAATGGCATGGAACAATCAAAAATTATAGATACGTTCGAGACGTATCAGGCGCATGCCTGGACACATACTTGACTTACTGGCGCAATCGATGTTTCCTCCATACATTGACATCCAATCCATTCCTAGTATCACATCCAATCCTTGTGACTCCAAAATTATTAGGTCTAACGGGAAAACATGGCTACCAATGGTTAAGGGTATCCGATCGCACCATCGGCTAGCCATATACTCTGCTCCTGGTCAGCTTACTAGCGTGGGTGACCTAAGGGCTAAGGTGGGTAACTTAAACTTGTCCACAAATCCCCTTGAAATGTAAGAATGTGATGCACTAGTATAAAAAAGAATGAGAGTGGTAAATGACTTAACCAAAAACATATCGATAACTGCATTTGGCTACTCTTCAACCTCCTCCACGTTCACGTGGTTCACTTGTCCCCTGTTGAAAGGGTTGGACTTCTTCCCAGAGCTTCCATTTACGTTACCATTCTTTGCTTCAGAACACTCGGTGGCGTAGTGTCCAGTCTTCCCGCACTTGAAACAAGTAATATGACTTAGATCCTTCTTGGCGGGTGTGGCTGGGTTAGAGCGACTCTAATTGCTTCCTGTTCCATTCCTGTTTCCATTCTTGGGGCCACTGTGGTTATGCGAACTTCCTCAATTGTGGGTATGGAGTCCATGGTTATCAGTATATCCTCCCGAGTTCGGGGTAAAATGAAGCTTCTGCTGAGCTCCTGAATTGTACTTCCCTTGTCCATACTTTCTTTTGCGGCTCTCAATCTACTGCTGCTTCCCTTCAATCATAAGAGCCTTGTCTACCAACTCCTGGTAGTTGTTGAATGTTGCCACCATTAACTGCATACTCATATCATCATTCAGCCCTTCCATAAACTTCTCCTGCTTCGCGGCATCTGTGGCCACATCACTAGGGCATAGCGAGCTAACTTGCTAAACTCATCCACCTACTGCCCCACAGTACGGTTTCCCTGGCATAAGTTGCGAAACTCACGCTTTTTCATGCTCATAGCTCCAGTTGAGACATGAGCAGTGCGGAATGCTTGCTGAAACTACTCCCAAGTGACATTGGCTATAGGGAAAGTGGCTGTGTAATTCTCCCACCATGAAGCTGTAGGTCTATCCAATTGATGTGCGGCAAAATGCACCTTCTCAGCATTTGTGCAACCTGCAGTGGTCAACTCCCTTCCAATCCTCCGTAGCCAGTCATCAGCAACTATTGGCTTGGTGCTACTAGAAAACACCGGCGGTTGCAACCTTAGAAAACAGGCTAAGTTGTCGACTGGAGGTGGTGGTGGTGGGTTGTTGTTATTGTTGTTGTTGTTGTTGTTGTTGTTGTTGCCTTGGTTCTGGACCAGCAACTGCATCAGGGTATTCTGTTGTTGGATCAACTAAGTGAGTTCCGGTGGGAAGGCAAATCCGGGTCACGTCTCGGAGGCATCTGATGGGTTTAGAGGGGAGAGATTAGAATAGAATGGGGTATAGTGAGAAAGCACTACCCATATGCACATGAGACAAACACATTCACATCACACCAAATCAATTCAAGCAAGGGCATACAAACCATCTAACTACCGTTACAGTGCTCGGACTACTACTATGTACATGGGGGAAATACTAATAATAATATGGCCATCGACTAGAAATTTTGATCGGTGGAACACTCCATGATATCCGCTCCTTGTTCGTCTTCATAATCATCATCACTACTGTCGGGGTCAGAGTCAGTGTCGTCGATGATGATGTAGTCCTTGGGATGGTCGTCATCCCCTCCTGGTGCGGGGTCTCCCATGAATACTCCCAGCTTCCTTGTTAGGTCGTCATTCTTCTCCACTAGTATTGTGATTTCCTCCTCGTATCCGTCGCGTGTAGACTTGAGTTCCTCTTCAAGATCCATGTTCATAGTCATCAACTTCTTCAGATCTATCATGCTTGCGCACATCTGGTTCTCCTGGCGATGAATGTGCTGGTTTAACTCCTGGATAAAGGCTGCAATGGACCTGTCCCTCATGGTGCGGATCATCTCCCATTGCTCATCTCGGTGCCCACATGTCTGGTAGATAGTGTCCTTAAGATCTTTGTGACAAACTTTGCTGATGCGTCCCTTGGCGATGTGGGCTGCCATGCTCTTACCTAGACTCCAGGTTGGGGCATCAAAGGAAAACTCTATGGGCTCAGTGACTGGCGTGAATGTCCTTCCTGGAACTTGAACTCGAATCATGCATTGCTCCTCTTCTGGTAAAGTGGTGGTGTAGGTCCCGGTGAAGCTTGGTATTCTGATGTTCAGGTACCTAGTGACTTCCTTCAAGTGTCGTCCAAAGGGTGTGTCTTCATCCGGTTGTTCAAACTTGTTCCTTGAGTCCGCCATCCTATAGAGTAGAAAATGGAGAGGTGTCAGAAATGAGTAGAGAAGAGTGACCTATGGCTTATCTTACTGGTCGTGTCCTACAGTCAGCGTGTGCTCTGATACCATCTTGTAGCGATCCGACCTCAGATGGTCAAATCTCTGTGCATAAGTGTCATCCCTGGATCGGTAATGCTGACACACACAGTACTTGAAGGATTTATAACAGAGTTCAATAACACACTTATTACATTGAATGTCTCAAAAGAGAACTTAACACGATAAATATGGCTTAAGGCCATCTAAAAAGATAACAGCGGAAGGCTTGGAAGAAAAAGAGAGTCCATCAACTCCAACGACATAGCTGAGTGCACGACAACGACCTAGCGCACCTTATTCTTCGTCTGAAAAGTCTGCAACATGATACGTTGCGGCCCAAAACGGGTCAGCACATGGAATATGCTAGCAATGTAACACAGTAGAGCAATGAACAGAATAAAGGCTATCACTACATGCATATATTGCTGGTGGAGGCTCTATGGTTACAATGTTTTGCGAGAAGCCAATTTTTGCCTAAAACAAAGGAATATATTTTATTTAACTATCATGGTAGTTGTTAAACATTGAGAAGGTTCCTCCAACTCAATCCCAATTAGATAGTAACAAAACCCCAACAAATTAATTAGAGTGTTGAGATCAACATGATAATCCAAGAACCAGATACTCAAGATGTCCGTAACCGGGGACACGGCTAACCATGATTAGTTTTTACACTCTGCAGAGGTTTGCGTACTTTTCCCCACAAGACTCGATCTCCTCCGTTGGATTTTTCGCACTACATGGTGTTTGAGAAACGGATGACCGAGACACAGTCTTTCAGAAACATTAAATCTTTACTCTAGGTAGACAGTACCAACCTACATCCCCTACATCTACTAGTCTACCACTGAAGGAGGTCATGCAACATTCTCAACTATGCTAGAGCCCATAATAGCTTGTGGCTGCACACGGAATTTTCTAGTATGAATAATCTTATGATCCCTTTAAGCCTGGGTGGCGAACCATAGGATGATCACACGGGTACTCCGGGATATCCTAGGACAACATTGGATTCTCCAGGTGCCCGCAACCAATCCACCCAGATGTGTATTTAAGTAGCCACCTTAAGTTAACCATTAATTAACAATCTCACATCTATCATGGAAACACTCAAACCCAATCCACGTCTATGAGCATAGCATGGAAATATAAGCATAGCGTAGGAGTAACTCCCAAGGTTTGATAATAAAAGGGTAATAGGTTCTACCACATCATCTACTTCCCAAAACCCACAAGTTAAATCACATCCTATTCATGCAGTGTTTGAGGGTTGTAACTAATGCATAAAAATTGGGTATGAAAAGAGTATGATCAATGTATTACTTGCCTTGCTGATGATCCGCAAAACCTAGAGACTCATAGTAGCACGCTACGCACTCCGAGAATTCTATCGCAAACAAACAATAGCATACATAAGCATTCAAGCAATGATGCAAGGGGAAAACTCAAATAAGAAGATCCAAACTGAAAGTTCAACTGAAGAGATTCGATTTGCAAAAAGGATCGGTCAAATCGGAGCTACAGAACTGAAACTACGATCAAAAGAACTTCGAAAACAAATCTGCTTGAAACCAAATTTTAAATTGTCAAAACCTAAGTTGACTAAACAGAAAGAGGGGCTCACGACGAAGATTTTGGCATTGGTTTCACTGGATTTGGACGAACGGTTAAAAAGTTGTGAGGGTTTGAAGAACAGGGGCTAATCTGCGATAAAAGAAATCACGGATAGGTCCCTGGTAGAAAATAAAACAGAAAAATAAAAAACTATCGCATGAACGTCCGCTAATAGAGACAAGCGGACGAATTCGTTCGTTAAGACGAAGGAACGAATGTTCGCAAACGAAACTAAATCGAGAAAACCGAACCAATCATAATAAATAAATAAATAACCAATCTAAGGTTTCTAAGAAAAAACGGCGGTTTTTACCTAAAACGAAAAGAACCATGCGGCGAATCCGCGAGGTCCGGCGCGGCTCCGGTGGCTTTCCGACGAAGCGGGGCGGCTGCGCGGGTGGCGGCGGGGTGGTGTGGCGTGGCGGCGGACTGCGCTGGGCGGCGGGGCAGGCGGCACGCGGCGATGGGCGGCGAGGCGGGCGGCGGCTAGTTGCGGTGCAGGCGGCGGAGCGGGATGGGGAAAAGAGGCGGCAGGTCGGGGTGTGGTGCTTGTGGGACGGGCACCGGAGCAGGTGTCCCGCTCGAACACGGCGGCGGCGGCGCGGCGGCTCGGGACTCCGGTCCCGAGTCAGTGCGGGAGGGCGACGGCGAGCTAGGCCGGCTGGCCTTCAGCCCAGTTCGGTCCGGATTTTTTTTTAAAAGAAACAAATCCGCCGATAAGGAAAAATCCTAAATAAATAAAAAAAATTCTAAAAATGCCAAAACAATTTTCGTCGTCTAACTAAAATATTTAGAACAAAGTGAACATTTTCTCGGCCTAAAAATGCAATTTTGAAAAATGCATATTTTTCTAATTCAAATAAAATAGTAATAAAATCCAAATAAAATTATTTATTTGTTTTTAACATTTTCCTCCAATATTTCTTTTATTTTGGAGAAGTCATATTATCTCCTCTCATATATTTTAATACGAAATATTTTGGAGAGAAAAATAATTAAATCAAAATGACCTTCTTTTCCATATTTGAGAAAAATTCAAATATAAAAATAATAAAAATCCCCAACTCTCTTCGTGGGTCCTTGAGTTGCTTAGGATTTTTAGGATCACAACCAAAATGCAAATAAAATATGATATGCATATGATGACCTATGTATAACATTCCAAATTGAAAATTTTGGGATGTTACAGTCTTGTATGATTTGAGTCTTTGCTTTTTATTTTACCACAATCATCCTTGATTTACACAACTTTTGGAGAGACACACATGTATCAGAATTTATTAGAATACTCTATGTGATTCACTTATATCTTTTGAGCTAGATAATTTTGCTCTAGCGCTTGACTTATATCTTTTTAGAGCACGGTGGTGGTTTTATTTTATAGAAAGCATTGATCTCTCATGCTTCACTTATGTTATTTTGAGATTCTTTTAGAACAGCATGGTAATTTGCTTTGGCTATAAAATTAGTCCTAATATGATAGGCATCCAAGATGGGTATAATAAAAACTATCATAAAAAATGCATTGAATACTATGAGAAGTTTGATACTTGATATTAGAGTCACGCTAGTTGTGTAGTTGTGAATTTGAGAAGTACTTGTTCTAAAGTTTGTGATTCCTGTAGCATGCACGTATGGTGAACCGTTATGTGATGAAGTCGGAGCATGATTTATTTATTGATGGTCTTCCTTATGAGTGGCGGTCCGGGACGAGCGATGGTCTTTTCCTACGAATCTATCCCCCTAGGAGCATGCGTGTAGTACTTTGTTTCGATAACTAATAGATTTTTGCAATAAGTATGTGAGTTCTTATGACTAATGTTGAGTCCATGGATTATATGCACTCTCACCCTTCCACCATTACTAGCCTCTCTAGTACCGCACAACTTTCGCTGGTACCATACACCCACCATATACCTTCCTCAAAACAGCCACCATACCTACCTATTATGGCATTTCCATAGCCATTCCGAGATATATCGCCATGCAACTTACCACCATTCCGTTCGTTATGACACGTTACGTCATTGTCATATTGCTTTGCATGATCATGTAGTTAACATCGTATTTGTGGCAAAGCCACCGTTCATAATTCTTTCATACATGTCACTCTTGATTCATTGCACATCCCGGTACACCGCCGGAGGCATTCACATAGTCATATTTTCTTCTAGTATCGGGTTGTAATTTTTGAGTTGTAAGTAAATAAAAGTGTGATGATCATCATTATTAGAGCATTGTCCCAAGTGAGGAAAGGATGATGGAGACTATGATTCCCCCAAAAGTCGGGATGAGACTCCGGACAAAAAATAAAAAAAAGAGAAAAAAAGAGGCCATAAAAAAATAAAAGGCCCAAATAAAAAAGAGAAAAAAAGAAATGAGAGAAAAAGAGAGAAGGGACAATGTTACTATCCTTTTACCACACTTATGCTTCAAAGTAGCACCATGATCTTGATGATAGAGAGTCTCCTATGGTGTCACTTTCATATACTAGTGGGAATTTTACATTATAGACTTGGCTTGTATATTCCAATGATGGGCTTGCTCAAAATGCCCTAGGTCTTCGTGAGCAAGCAAGTTGGATGCACACCCACTTAGTTTCTATTGTTGAGCTTTCATACACTTATAGCTATAGTGCATCCATTGCATGGCAATCCCTACTCACTGACGTTGATATCTATTGATGGGCATCTCCATAGCCCGTTGATATGCCTAGTTGATGTGAGACTATCTTCTCCCTTTTGTCTTCTCCACAACCAGCATTCTACTCCAACTATAGTGCTATGTCCATGGCTCACGCTCATATATTGCGTGAAGAGAAAAAGTTTGAGAACATTAAAAGTATGAAACAATTGCTTGTCTTGTCATCGGGGTTGTGCATGATTTAAATACTTTGTGCGGTGAATATAGAGTATAGCTAGACTATATGATTTTGTAGGGATAACTTTCTTTGACCTTGTTATTTTGAGAAGACATGATTGCTTTGTTAGTATGCTTGAAGTATTATTATTTTTATGTCAATATTAAACTTTTGTCTTCAATCTTTCGGATCGGAACATTCATGCCACAATAAAGAAAATTACATTGAGAATTATGCTAGGTAGCATTCCACCTCAAAAAAATCTGTTTTTATAATTTACCTACTCGGGGTCGAGCAGGAATTAAGCTTGGGGATGCTTGATACGTCTCCAATGTATCTATAATTTTTTATTGTTCCATGCTATTATATTATATGTTTTGGATGTTTAATGAGCTTTAATATGCCTTTTTATATTTTTTGGGACTAACCTACTAACCAAAGGCCTAGTGCAAATTGTTGTTTTTTTGCCTATTTTAGTGTTTTGCAGAAAAGGAATATCAAACAGAATCCAAATGGAATAAACCTTCAGGAGAGTTATTTTTGGAACAAACGTGATCCAAGAGACTTGGAGTGGACGTCAAGAAAGAAGCGAGGAGGCCATGAGGCAGGAGGGCACGCCCAGGGGGTAGGCGCACCCCCACTCTCATGGGCCCCTCGCAGCTCCACTGACGTACTTCTTCCTCCTATATATACCCATATACCCCGAAAACAGCCAGGAGCACCACGAAACCCTATTTCCACCGCCGCAACCTGCCATACCCATGACATCCCATCTTGGGGCCTTTTCCGGCGCTCCGCCGGAGGAGGAATCAATCATGGAGGGCTTCTACATCAACACCATAGCCTCTCCGATGATGTGTGAGTAGTTTACCACAGACCTTCGGGTCCATAGTTGTTAGCTAGATGGCTTCTTCTCTCTCTTTGGATCTCAATACAAAGTTCTCCTCGATTCTCTTGGAGATCTATTTGATGTAATTCTTTTTGCGATGTGTTTGTCGAGATCCGATGAATTGTGGGTTTATGATCAAGATTATCTATGAACAATATTTGATTCTTCTCTGAAATCTTTTATGCATGATTTAATATCTTTGCAAGTCTCTTCGAATTCTCAGTTTGGTTTGGCCTACTATATTGATCTTTCTTGCAATGGGAGAAGTGCTTAGCTTTGAGAGAAGCCACTAGTGAAACCTATGTCCCCCGGGTATATCTTCCATCATATTATTTTCATATCAAACTTTCTATTTCTATTACTGTTTATTTTGAAATCTTTATTTTGCAATCTATATCATAAAAATACCAAAAATATGTATCTTATTATCTCTATCAGATCTCACTTTCGTAAGTGACCATGAAGGGATTGACAACCCCTTTATCGCGTTGGTTGCGAGGTTCTTGTTTGTTTGTGCAGGTACTAGGCGACTTGCGTGTAATCTCCTACTGGATTGATACCTTGGTTCTCAAAAACTTAGGGAAATACTTACGCTACTTTGCTGCATCACCATTTCCTCTTCATAGGAAAACCAACGCATGCTCAAGAGGTAGCACTCCACCAAGCTTAGACCTTGCTTGTCCTCAAGCGAAAACCGAAATCAAAAAACATGTCCACATGCTTAGAGAGAGAGAGAGAGGTGTCGATAAGAAAATACGAACATAGAAGCATCATTTAAATTATTATAACAACAACAAACTTTAACATAAGCTTTTATCATAGAACTATTATCATAGACTTCTCATGAATAAGTAACAATTCATCACAACATCGAAGTATAAAGCATTAACTCTAGTGGAAGCCAACAAACTATGTTCTCAGTCAACTTTGCAACTACAATTCGTCATCTTTTCAGGAAGGGTCATGTATCGGAGCCTTTAGGCAAGTCCACATACTCAACCATCATATAGTGTTCTATGATTGCTAACACGCACCTCATACACATGAGCAAAATGTTTCAACCGGACACATAGAAAGATAGGGACTTATAATTTCGTCTCCCAATGTATTCACCTCAAGGGTGATGTCAACAATAATAACTCATGCAACCCATATCCAACTGGATATATGTGCCTACATCTTTCCTCACTACATGATACTTGTGAAAAGAGAAAAATAAAAAGGAATAGAGAGAAAAAATTTGACTCTTGGATGAAAGTAAATACATAAAAGTAAAGATAGGCCCTTCGCGGAGGGAAGCATAGGTTGCCATGTGCTTTTTGTCTGTATGCTCAATCCCTTAGTCCAAAAGAATGTCACGTTATATTGCCCCTTATGATAGCAACCTTTATTATGTAGTCTGTCGCTTTTATTCTTTGCCATCACAAGTTCGTACAACACTCAATTTTCTCTTACACTAAGTGATCTAACACTTTCAGAAGCAATTTTTATTGCCTTATTGCACTGATGACAACTTACTTGAATGATCTTACTCAATCCTTAGGTAGGTATGGTGGACTCTTGAAAATAAGATTTGGGTTTAAGGGTTTTTGGATGCACAAGTAGTATCTTTACTTGGTGCGCAAGTTTTGGCTAGCAAATATGAGGGGCAAGCACCACATGTTGAAGGATCTATGACAATATAACTTCTATGTGAATATGAACAAACATAAATCATTATGTCATCTTCCTTGTCCAACATCAACAATTTTGGCATATAATATTTTAATGGGGGCTCACAATCACAAAATATTTCCAAGATAGTGTATTTGCATGTGAATCTTCTCTTCCCTTATTAATTCTTTTATGAATTGCATCATTGACCAATGATATGTTTGTCAATCTCCAATAAAATTTTCTACTTATACTTTTCCTTATGTGGTGTGATTACTTACCATAAGATTAGCATATGATCTTTTTCATTTATTTCCTTTCTTTTTTTGTTGAACATGAAAGTAAAGAAAACAAAATTCCAGCTAAACTTCATTATATTTCTCGCATACAATTACAAATATAGATCACTAAGCAAACTCTCGAAAAGAAAGGATCGAACTAAACTTTTATTCATCTAAAGCAAAAGATAACTATGGATCGAACTAAGGTAAATAAAGGCAAAAGATGGTGGAGGTGATACGATACCGGGGCACCTCCCCCAAGCTTGGCGCAAGCCAAGGGGAGTGCCCATACCCGATACTCAATTTTCTTTTGGTGATGAAGAAGGAGGTGGTGGTGATGAAGTGGTAGCGATCTTGTCCTCATGTTTCCATGACAGAGGCTCACAATCATAAGAGGAGGAATGAGTCTCTCGGGTCCTGCAACTGGCAGCCAAACTCATACCTTTAAACCTTGCCTCATATTCAGAGACTTGGTTTTGAAGGTCGTAGATCTGGCTCTGGAGGAAGTTGATTTTCTCGTTAAAGGAGAAGACGATGTCCTCCATGGACTTTCCATCCACCTTGAGAACATGTTTGTAGTCCGCGCTCAGGAGGTGATTGGCATTCAGTCCATGTTCCACCATCCCCTTGCACCGGAAGACTTCCTACTCCATAGCTTCAAGCCTAGCCTCCACAGATCTAGTCCCCTTGGGGCCTTGCACATCGCGGATGTGGAGCACCCCCTCACGCATCTGGATAGCTTGAGGGTGTTGCATCACCTCCCGCATATGTGGGTTGATGACATTCTCAAAGAACTTGTCCTTGGAGGAGCTTGAAGCAGCCATGGTGGATTAGATCTGTCAGAAAATAGGAGATTTCTCCGTGATACAGAGTTCAATAGGTTCGGGGGGTATATAAAGATTATTTACCTTGGGAAACAAGAAAACAGAAGATAAATGGAGTTCGGAAGGTACCCAAGGTGGGCAGAACCCACCTCGGCAGGCCTGGTGCCTTCCTGATTGTTTCTTATTTTCCTAATTTTGTTAAATTATAAAACGGATAGAAAATAGTTTTGTAGATTTTTTGGAGTCCGTTTACTTACCGTATCATGTACCACCTTTTTTCCATGACTCTGGAGTGTTCTGGAAGGTTTCTTTTATGTGTTCTTCTGGTGTCATAGTTAGGATAATATTGCTTTCAACATTAATGGGTGTACCTGAGATATAATGTTTTATTTGTTGCCCATTAACAACCTTCGGGTTAGTACCTTCGGCATTATTTATTTTGATAGCTCCAGATCGATAAACCTCCTCGATAACATAGGGTTCTTCCCATTTGGAGAGGAGTTCTCATGCAAAGAATCTGAAATGAGAGTTGTACAAAAGAACATATTCTCTAACCTTGAGCTCGCACTTTTGGATTCTTTTATCATGCCATCTTTTAACTTTTTCTTTAAATAACTTGGAATTTTCATATCCATTCATCTAATGAGATAATATAAAATAACCTCTTCTCACTAGCAAGTTTGAAATCATAGTTGAGTTCTTTAATTTCCCAATAAGCTTTATGTTCTAACTCAAGAGGCAAATGACAAGCTTTTCCATAAACCATTTTATAAGGAGACATACCCATAGGATTTTTATACGTTGTTTTATAAGCCCAAAGTGCATCATCTAATTTCTTAGACCAATTCTTTCGGGACCTATTTATAATACTTTGTAAAATTAATTTTATTTCTCTATTGCTAAGTTCAACTTGACCACTAGACTGAGGATGGTAGGGTGATGCAATTCTATGGTTAACATCATACTTGGCAACCATTTTACGGAAAGCACCATGAATAAAGTGTGAACCACCATCAGTCATTAAATATCTAGGGACTCCAAACCTTGGGAAAATAACTTCTTTAAGCATTTTAATAGAGGTGTTGTGATCAGCACTACTAGTTGGAATAGCTTCTACCCACTTAGTAACATAATCAACATGAACCAAAATATTAGTGTACCCATCAAATCCCCAAACATCAAATGGTTCAACAAGTGAATAATCCATAGGCATTTCTTGACACTTACCGATATTACCTATTCTTTGACATTCATCACAAGATAAGACGAACTTACGAGCATCCTTGAAGAGAGTAGGCCAATGATGTCTACTACGCAACCTTCTTCTTGTAGACTCATGTTGGGCCTCGAAGCGCAGAGTTTTGTAGAACAATTGCAAATTTCCCTCAAGTGGATGACCTAAGGTTTATCAATCTGTGGGAGGCGTAGGATGAAGATGGTCTCTCTCAAATAACCCTACAACCAAATAACAAAGAGTCTCTTGTGTCCCCAACACACCCAATAAAATGGTAAATTTTATAGGTGCACTAGTTCAGCGAAGAGATGGTGATACAAGTGCAATATGGATGGTAGATATAAGTTTTTGTAATCTGAAAATATAAAAACAGCCAGGTAACTATTAACAAAAGTGAGCGAAAACGGTATTACAATGCTTGGAAACAAGGCCTAGGGTTCATACTTTCACTATTGCAAGTTCTCTCAAGAATGATAAAATAATTAGATCATATAACAATCCCTCAACATGCAACAAAGAGTCACTCCAAAGTCACTAATAGTGGAGAATAAACGAAGAGATTATTGTAGGGTACGAAACCACCTCAAAGTTATTCTTTCCGATTGATCTATTAGGTTATTCCTATAAGTGTCACAAACATCCCTAGAGTTCGTACTAAAATAACACCTTAAGACACACATCAACCAAAACCCTAATGTCACCTAGATACTCCAATGTCACCACAAGTATCCGCGGGTTTGATAATATGATATGCATCACTCAATCTCAGATTCATCTATTCAGACCAACACAAAGAACTTCAAAGAGTGCCCCAAAGTTTCTACCGAAGAGTCAAGACGAAAACGTGTGCCAACCCCTATGCATAAGTTCACAAGGTCATAGAACCCGCAAGTTGATCACCAAAACATACATCAAGTAGATCACGTGAATATCCCATTGTCACCACAGATAAGCACATGCAAGACATACATCAAGTGTTCTCGAATCCATAAAGACGCAATCCGATAAGATAACTTCAAAGGGAAAACTCAATCCATTACAAGAAGGTAGAGGGGGAGAAGCATCATAAGATCCAACTATAATAGCAAAGCTCGTGGTACACCAAGGTCGTGCCAAATCAAGAACACGAGAGAGAGAGAGAGAGAGAGAGAGAGAGAGAGAGATCAAACACATAGCTACTATTACATACCCTCAGCCCCGAGGATGAACTACTCCCTCCTCGTCATGGAGAGCGCCGGGATGATGAATATGGCCACCGGTGATGGTTTCCCCCTCCGGCAGGGTGCCAGAACAGGGTCTTGATTGGTTTTTGGTGGCTACAGAGGCTTGCGACAGTGGAACTCCTGATCTAGGTTTATTTCTGTAGGTTTGGGGATTTATAAGAGGTGTTGGTATCAGGAACAAGTCAGGGGGCCATGAGGCGATGGCAAGGATGGGCTAGGGCGCGCCCTCCACCCTTATGGTGGCCTCGGGACTCTTCTTCAGTATCTTTTCGTTCCAGTATTTTTTATATTTTCCAAAAATAATCTCTGTAAATTTTCAAGTCAATTGGACTACATTTGATATTCCTTTTCCGCGACACTCAAAAACAAGGAAAAACAGAAACTAGCACTGGGCTCTAGGTTAATAGGTTAGTCCCCAAAATCAAACAAAATAGCATATAAATGCATGTAAAACATCCAAGATAGATAATATAATAGCATGGAACAATCAAAAATTATAGATAATATAATAGCATCCCCAAGCTTAATTCATGCTCATCCTTGAGTAGATAAATGATAAAAACAGAATTTTTGATGTGGAATGCTATCAAGTACACAAGTTTGATCGATGATAATTTCAATCACTTTTTCTAGCATCATTATATATCATAACAGTAGCTCATATCATAAAGCTTATCATGATCAAGTAGCAAGATATTCACATGTTAAAGCATAGATTATAAACTTTCTTGAAAACTAACAACTATGTTCTCAGTCATCAAACAATTGCAATTCAACTTATTTTCAGGCCGGAAGGGTCTATGTAAGAGCTTTGATTTAGCAAATCCCACATACTCAACTATCATATAGTCTTCCCTGATTGCTACCACTCAAAGAATATTTTTAGAACAAATAGCATGCATTGAACATAGAGAAAGATAGGGGCTTAATGCTTCGCCTCTCAACTTACTTATCATATAGATAACTGTCAACAATAATAATTCATGATGAAATATATTTGAATGGCCATATATGCTTAGATCTTTCCCCATCACATGATGCTTGCCAACTAAATAGTAGGTTGGAATGAGAAGGAATACTACTGACTCTTGCATAAAAGTAAAAGATAGGCCCTTCGCAGAGGGAATCATGGATTTGAAAAGGTGCTAGAGCTCGAAGCTTTTAAAACAGAGATGAAAATAATTTTCAGAGGTATGCTTTCATTGTCAACATAACAACCAAGAGTTCCCAATATCTTCCATACTAGATACATTATAGTCGTTTCCCAAACAGAAAGGTAAAGATTTGACTCCCCCTCCACCAACAGCCACATTCCACGGCTGGTCCGAAACAATAGGTACTGTCCAACTATCAACAATACTGGGGGAGTTTTGTTTAATTTATTGGTGATTTTATTTTTGATATTTTGATCATAGGACTGGGCATCCCAATTACCAGCCACTCTCGTGAATGATAAGTGAATAAACACTCATCGTGAGAATAGCCCACCTAGCATGGAAGATACTGACAGTCCCTAGTCGCTGCATGAGCGATTCAGGCATACAAAATAGATTATTATTTGAAGGTTTAGATTTAGCACATGCAAATTTACTTGGAACGGCAGGTAAATACCGCATATAGGTAGATATGGTGGACACTCATGGAAGAAACTTGGTTCAAGGATTTTGGATGCACAAGCAGTATTCCCGCTTAGTACAGAAATTTTGGCCAGCAAAAGATTCTAAATAGCAAGCACCACATGTTGGAGGGTCCATAACAATATAACTTCTATACAAATATACCCAAGCATAACTCATTATGTTGTATTCCTTGTCCAACTTCAACTAATTTGCTCAAGTTTGAAAATAATTAATGGGGCTCACAATCATAGAAGATGTCCAAGATAGTATATTTATATGTGAAATCTCTCTTCCATCAATATTCTTTCATGCATTGTTCAAGTGACCAATACTATGTTTGCTAACTTTCAATAAATTTACTACCTCTACTTCTTATATGTGAAGTCATTAAACACCATGGGATAAGCATATGAAACTTATATAAATTCAGATGTATGATATTCAATTCATTCAACCATTTACTCATGGGATATAAGTGAAGCACGTGAGTAAATGACAAACTACTACAAAAGATATGACTGAAGATCAATGAGTAGTCAAATAATTATTTAACTATGTGAGGACTCTCTCTTATTTAAGTATTTCAGATCTTAATATTTTATTCAAATAGCAAGCAAATCCTAATAATATAAAATGACGCTCCAAGCAAAACACATATTGTCGGTGTCAAAACCGGCGGATCTCGGGTAGGGGATCCCGAACTGTGCGTCTACGCCGGATGGTAACAGGAGGCAAGGGACACGAAGTTTTATCCAGGTTCGGGCCCTCTCGATGGAGGTAAAACCCTACGTCCTGCTTGATTAATATTGATGATATGGGTAGTACAAGAGTAGATCTACCACGAGATCAGAGAGGCTAAACCCTAGAAGCTAGCCTATGGTATGATTGTTGATGTGTATGTAGTCCTACGGACTAAAACCCTCCGGTTTATATAGGCACCGGATAGGGTTAGGGTTACATAGAGTCGGTTACAATGGTAGGAGATCTGAACATCCGTATCGCCAAGCTTGCCTTCCACGCCAAGGAAATCCCTTCCGGACACGGGACGGAGTCTTCAATCTTGTATCTTCATAGTCCAGGAGTCCGGCCGAAGGTATAGTCTGGCTATCCGAACACCCCCTAATCCAGGACTCCCTCACTAGTCCCTGAACTAGGCTTCAATGACGACGAGTCCGGCGCGTAAATTGTCTTCGGCATTGCAAGGCGGGTTCCTCCTCCAAGTACTTCATAGAAGATTTTGAACACAAAGATAGTGTCCCGCTCTGCAAAATAAGTTTCCACATATTGCCATAGAGAGAATAATATTTACACAAATCTAATCTGCTGGCGTACTCCGTAGTCTGACATCACACCATGGCCAAGCTTTTATTCGAACCGTTTTACTGTCCCATCTTAGCGCGTTATGCGAGGCGGTTTCCTTGGCACGTCTTGTTAAAGCAGAGATCGTGTCCCCTTATTCTGGGATTCTCATCAATACGGGCGTGGATAACCCAACCGCGCCATTGATTACGGCGCTTGGAGATAAGCAAGTTTTACCAGGCTGGTGGGGACATGTAGTCGCGCCCACCCATATAAGGTGATAAGGATCCACCTTTTCACCCATGCCTTCTTCCTCCTTTTCCTATCCATTCTTGCACACTCGAGCTCCAACGCCCAAGTCCGCACTACCACCTCAACCTTCTCCAGTCATGTCCGGAGCGGGAGGCAAGTGGATGGTCTTTTCCGTCACGGATGGACACATCAAAAAGCTGAGGAAGGCCGGATATCTGGCTAGCGACATCGCGCACCGGCTTCCCGAGAAGGGGCAGCTCATCCCCACTCCTAGGCCCCATGAGAGGGTGGTATTCCTCCCCCATTTCCTCTGCGGACTGGGCTTCCCTCTACATCCATTTGTCTCGGGGCTCATGTTCTACTACGGCCTGGATTTCCACGATCTGGCCCCGAACTTTGTCCTCAACATCTCGGCATTCATCATCGTGTGCGAGGCATTCCTCCGCATCCGCCCCCATTTCGGCCTATGTCTTAAGACTTTCAACATCAAGCCGAAGGTGGTGCGCGGCAGCCAGGCGGAGTGCGGCGGTGCCATGGTTGGCGAGATGGCCAACGTCCTGTGGCTCGAGGGATTCTTTGTGGATACCCTGAAGGGGTGGCAACCATGTTGGTTTTACATCACCGAGCCACGCGACGCCGAATGGGTCGCACCCCCTGAGTTTCGATCCGGCCCCCCTACGCGGCTCACGCCCTGGAAGGAGACGGGCCTGTCATGGGGTAACCAAAAGGAGGTGACCGGACTGCAAACATGCATCCAATCCCTGGTGAACAAGCAGCTCAGGCTTGTCAACGTAGTCCAGGTTATGCTCATCCGCCTGATCCTCCCGTGTCAACGACGGGCCTTCAATTTGTGGGAGTTCGACCTGGCGCAGCATCAAACTCTAAACAGTCTCTTTGACACGACGTACGAAGATGCCTGGAGGATGCTTTTCAAGGGCACCGAGGCTCCCGCATCCGCTACCGAGGATCGCGGATTCAGCGCGCAGCGTCACGCGCTCGCAGTAAGCTGTTTTTTCCTTTTACAGGGTATCAGTTTTCCATAGTTTGACTCTATGCGGGATCTAAACTCCCTTACCTTTGACAGGATTGGCAGGCGAAGTCCGGACGGATCGACTGTCCGGCGCCTTTGCCCAAAGGCCCAACGGACGCTCACCTGGTGAAGCTGCTGGTTCCGGCACCCTATGTGGTGCCGGAGAAGATGGCCAAGAAGAAGGCCACGGGGACTCTAAAGAGTGCCCGACGCCCGGAGGTGTCGGATTCACCATCCGACGAATCTGAGGCGCACTCCTCCCATGAAGACGAGGACGAGGAAGAAGAGACCCCTTCCCCTCCAGCGGGGGAAGGGAAGAAAAGGAAGGCCGCCCCAACTGGGGAGGCCAAAGGGTCCAAGAAGGGGAAAACCCTTTCTTCGGACTACTCCACCAACGCCGACGATGGCAGAGAGGAGTGGCCACCCAGGGCCAAGCCCCTGGTGAAATCGTAAGTATCCGGATACCAAAGTAATTCATAGTATTCGTTTATTGCACAGCTTTCCCTTATGTCGAATGTGTTTATGCAGCCCACCCAAAGACCGGCTCGATGCGTCGTCGAGCGGCTCACTGGACTCGTCGGACGTGAACTCACTTTCGACGGCTTCCTCCCCCCGCCCTACAGACGACACCAAAGTGTTGTCCCAACAGGTTCCAATCCGGGAGGAGGTGGTCCTGGAGGCGCCGCAAGGCGACCTCCCGGACTCCAGGAGTAAAGGGGATGAAACCCCCCAGGGCTCCAAGTCCGGCTCTAGGCCGGACACCGCTCCGGAACCTTCAAAGGTTCCAGAGTCCGGCGTGGGACCTCCTTCCAAGAGGAGCAAGTCCACTGTGCCGGGGGCCTCCATCCAACTGGAGGCGCCGGACAATATGTTGGAGGCGCTCCAAGGCGCCTCCATCGACGAGGAGCACCGCTCTATTATGAGTGCGGTGGTCCAGAAGGTTCAGTCCACAAAAACGGACTGACCGAAGCTTGTACTAGCCTTGTGACAGGCTTCGAGGTAAGTTAAGAAAGTGTAAATAATAGTACCGCATAAATAGTAGCCCCTGATGCTCTGTTTGGCGTTCGGGAAGAAAAGCCGAATAGAGGATCAAATAGAACTCGTAGGAGTCTAACAAAAATGAGTCAATATGCATGTGCAGGCTACCCTGCTTGCGTCCGCCGCTCTGACTGCGGAAGTGGACACGCTGAAGCAGGACCTCGAAAGGTCCGAGCAAGAGCTCGAGCGTGCCAAGAAGCAGCTCGGGGACAATGAAGGTAAGAAATACCTTGTTATATATATATATATAAAGGTGCAATTGCAAAAAATGACAGGATTATCGTGGCTATTGTAGGGGCCACGTCTTAGGTGGCGACCCTTAAGCAAGCGCTAGACGAGGCCGAGAAGAATTTGGCCTCGGAGTGAACCGAGCGGGAGAAGTATGCGGCCGAGGTTGGCAAGGTGCGGCAAAAGCTTCAGGCTCTCATGGAAAAACATGGGAGTTTGGAGCATGACTCGAAGACGCAGACGTCCGAGCTTGCGGTGGCTATTGAAAATGCCAAATCTTCCAAGGCCGAATCCCAGAAGACCCTCCAGGAGTTGGATGAGGTGAAGAAGATTGCGGCGGGTAAGGCATTCTCTATGCAAAGCAAACACATAAATGTGAGTTACCTGTTACTTACCCGAATCTGGAGCTCTCCAGGAGCGTTTGCAGATCTTCCCCGGAGTGTATCCGATGCTGCCGCATTCTATCGAGCCAAAGAGGGCAGCTCGACGGAGAAGGTGTTCTGGTCTCAGTATGCTGAGGCCGGACACCCCGTGCCGCTGAGCGACCAGCTGAAGCAACTGGTCGAGCTCCACAAGGCGGCCGAACAGGACATGAAGGGCCTCCTAGTTCGGTTGTGGTCTAGAGAGGCTCTGCCTGGGAGCTATTTCGGGCTGGTGCGGCGGCTGGTGGAGGCCTATCCGAGGCTTGAAGACATCAAGTGCTCCGTCTGCATTGAAGGTGCCCGTAGGGCCCTTGCCTGTGCTAAGGTGCATTGGGGCAAGCTAGATGCGGAGAAGCTTGTGAAGGACGGGCCACCGCCGGGGAAAGAGCATCACAAGCCCGAGAATTATTATAAGGATGTTCTGAAGGGTGCCCGCCTTGTTGCGGATGAATGTACCAAGGATGTATTTTTTGAGTAAAACCCGCTCGTGTTATCCTATGCGCTGAAAACTTGTTCATATGCACTAAGCAATGCTGTTTGAATTTAAAATATTACCTTCTGTGCGGCTATTTATCAATACTGAGAGATGGCGAGTCGTCGGCTTCTGCCCCCTTGCCTCTAGTGCTGGGGTGTTCGGGGATAAACCTAGGCGCTCTTTTTCCCATATTTGGGTCCTTCGAGGGAGGCGCTTAGCCCAACGAATGAGGCAATCAGACTATAATGCGTGAACACTCTCACTTAGCCATAGAATTCTATAATTTTAAATTTCGGCGAAGCCCCTAGTATTCGGAAGACCGAGTTTGGGGCGCTATCCACGCCTTGGCCGGACAGAGCCGGCTCCTCGCCCTAAGCGGCATAAGTCTTTAGGGACTCGAAAGACCTCTCGAACAGCGACCAGCTCTTGCTTCATCATGACAGTCAGTTTTAGCTTTCTCCACTGAGGTGCTCGACCCAGCTCAACCGGGGCACAATCGCAGTAGTTCTCCTAGTGCTACCTTAGCCGATATAGCGGAACGTAAGGCACCAAAACATAGGAGCCGGGCAAACCCAACTATTGACCCAAAACATGATTCGGAGCCGATGCATATAGTGCTATAAGTTTGGGGTGCCGCACTTGTGAAAGTGTTCGGACTTCTCACACCATATTGAGGGGTGCTAAAAGCCCCTGGCGTATTTTGGCCGTACCAAGTTGTACGGGTGCAACATGTCGTTAAGGAACATTTATTTATAAAAAGATAATGCAAAAAATAGGCAAAAGCTATGCATTGTTTACTAAAAATAGCTGCGATCAAAGAAGAATGATACAAGTAATGCGATAAACGAAAAGTTGGACTATTTAACATGTCTGCTCCAGGGGCAAGCTGCGGAATAGTATGCGAAACAGGTATACTGCTCGTGATAGAGACCACCTGGGATTTTCATAATGCGGCATGGCTTTTCTGCTTCCTTGGTCCTTGCATCGTTTGTGCGGCAATTGAACTGCCGAACAGGCCTTCCAAAGAGTAGAGTCCTGGAAGTAAGAGAAAAGTAAAAAATCAGCAGCCCCTGGTGCGGTTTAAGCCGTGTTTTGGGCGTGCCGTGATGGTGCCCCTCCCCCGATGCCCATGGTATTTTCAGAGCTTAGTTATGGACGCGAAGTACTGGCGTCGCCTTTTTGCGAGGGTTGGGGTTGGGGCCGCATTGTTACGCCTGCTCGGAATGTGCCAGGCGGTCTTGTTGTTGGTTGCTCTGGGCGCGCTTGACGGTGTCCGAATGTTTAATGGCCGGACTGGAGAACTTCCTGGAGAGGCTGCTTTGTACTTCCGCTGCAAGGGCCCCCATGTGCTCCTCCGTTCGGAGGGAGCGTTCGGTGTTTCCATTGACCGTAATCACTCCACGAGGGCTTGGCATCTTGAGCTTAAGGTATGCATAATGCGGTACCGCATTGAATTTGTAGAATGCGGTTCGTCCGAGCAGTGCACGATAGCCACTGTGGAATGGGACTATGTTGAAGATCAATTCCTCGCTTCGGAAATTATCCAAGGATCCGAAGACCACTTCAAGTGTGACTGAGCCTGTATAGTTGGCCTCTACACCTGGTATTACGCCTTTAAAGGTCGTTTTGGTGGGCTTAATCCTCGAGGGATCGATGCCCATTTTTCGCACTTTATCCTGATAAAGCAGGTTCAAGCTGTTGCCGCCGTCCATGAGGACTCTAGTGAGATGAAATCCGTCAATAATTGGGTCTAGCACCAATGCGGCAAATCCACCATGACGGATGCTAGTGGGATGGTCTCTTCGATCAAAGGTGATCGGGCAGGAGGACCATGGGTTGAACTTTGGGGCGACTCGCTCTACCGTGTATACGTCCCTTAACGCGCGCTTCCGCTCCCTTTTGGGGATGTGGGTGGTGTATATCATGTTCACCGTCCACACTTGTGGGGGAAAACCCTTCTGTCCATTGTTGTTCGGCGGCCGGGCTCCTCGTCGTCATCGCTATGCAGCCCCTTGTCTTCATTGTCGGCGCTTAGCTTGCCTGCCTGCTTGAACACCCAACAAGTCTTGTTGGTGTGATTGGCCGGCTTTTCGGGGGTGCCATGTATTTGGCACAAGCGGTCGAGTATTCGGTCCAAGCTAGACGGGCCCCTAGGATTCCTTTTGAAAGGATTCTTCCGCTGACCGGATTTAGAGCCTCTGAATCCGGCATTAACTGCCGTATCCTCAGCATTGTCGCTGTTAATGCGGCGCTTCTGCTTGTTGCGACGTGACCTGCCACTAATGTCCCTGGTGTCCGAACTACCAGGGTTCTTGGTCATATTGTTGCTACGAGCGAGCCAGCTGTCTTCTCCCGCACAAAAGCGGGTCATGAGTGTCTTGAGTGCTGCCATAGATTTCGGCTTTTCCTGTCCGAGGTGCCGGGCCACCCACTCGTCACGGATATTGTGCTGGAAGGCTGCCAGGGCCTCAGCATCCGGACAGTCGATTATTTGATTTTTCTTTGTTAGGAACCGTGTCCAGAATTGTCTGGCCGATTCCTCTGGCTGCTGGATTAGGTGACTTAGGTCATCGGCGTCTGGGGGTCGCACGTAAGTGCCCTGGAAATTGTCGAGGAATGCGGCTTCTAGGTCCTCCCAATAACTGATTGACCCTGTTGGCAAGCTGTTGAGCCAATGCCGAGCTGGTCCTTTAAGCTTGAGTGGGAGGTATTTGATGGCGTGAAAATCGTCATCGCGGGCCTTGTGGATATGAAGGAGATAATCCTCGATCCATTCCGCAGGGTCTGTTGTGCCATCATATGATTCGATGTTTACGGGTTTGAAACCCTCAGGGATTTGATGATCCATTATTTCGTCTGTAAAGCAGAGTGGGTGTGCGGCGCCTCAGTACTGGGCGATATCATGACGTAGCTCCAATGAGCTTTGTCTACTGTGTTCGGCCCCGCCGAATGTGTGGCCGGCATGATGTTTACCGTCTCGAGCCGTGGGGTTCCCACGCGATCCGTAGATCGAACGTTTTTGCCTTGCCTTGTCCTCCAACATGTCTTGTAAGTCCGACGCATATTCCCGTGCCTTGGTACGGGGTGCGGCTTGAATGGAGGGCCGGGGAGCCTCTCTGTCGCGGCCACAAGGTGGTCGTTCGGCCGCATCAAGTGCTTCCTCCTCTAATTGGGGTAGCAACCTGCACTTTGGGTAGCTCTTGGAGGGGCGTTCGAGTTTAAGCTCTTCGGCCGCAAGGACTTCAGTCCATCTGTCAAGTAGCAAATCGTGATCAGCTCTGAGTTGTTGTTGTTTTTTCTTGAGGCTTCTTGCCGTGGCCATAAGCCTGCGTTGGAAACGCTTTTGCTCAACGGGATCCTCTGGCACGACGAATTCATCGTCGTCGAGGCTTGCCTCGTCTTCTGAGGGAGGCATATAATTATCATCCTCGACCTCTCTGTCTGCCGCTCTCTCATGAGGGCTGGCTTCTCCATCCTCCTGTGCTAAACCTTGGTGGAGGGGGTTTTCTTCGGCACTCTCCGGAGTATTGTTATCTCCCGTCGCTGACGCCAGCGCTTGGGCTGTTTCTTGGAGGGGTCATCCTCTGGTATTCCATCGCCCTCTCCCTCTTTTGGGGTGTCCACCATGTATATGTCATATGACAAGGTGGCTTTCCAGGGCCTAGTAGGCGCTGGTTCTTCATCATCTCCTTCATCGGCGTCCATACCGTCGATGTCTTCGGAGTCGAAGTCGAGCATGTCGGTTAAGTCGTCGACAGGGGCTACAAAGTGGGTGGTGGGTGGGTTTTGAATTTCTTCATCGTCCGTACCCCAACCTTGTGGACCGTAGTCCGGCCAGGGCTCTCCTGATAGAGAGACTTCAATGACTTCAGGATATCGCCAAAAGGCGAGTGCTGAAAGATGTCTGCCGTAGTGAACTCCATGATCGGCGCCCAATCAGATTCGATTGACAGGGGCGTGGAGGGTTTGGAGTCTGGAGAGGAGTCTGGCTCCTTGGAGTCACAAGCCTCGCAGAGTACGGGGCTGGTGTTCGCCTCAATCGCCGTTTGGATCGCAGCCCCCGAGGTGGCGTCCAACTGCCCATCCTCGATCGGCGCGGTCGGCTCCGAACTAAGGGTCGGAGCCGATGCGGGTGCGGCCTCCAGGGCACTGTTCGGCGGAAGAGCTATATCATGCTCGTCGTGATAGTGCGGCACGCTCGGCAGTGGTTCGAATCCGTCGAGGATCAAGTCCCCGCGGATGTCAGCCGTGTAGTTTAAACTTCCAAACCTGACCTGACGGCCAGGGGCGTAGCTTTCGATCTGCTCTAGATGGCCAAGTGAATTGGCCTGCAGTGCGAAGCCGCCAAAGATGAAGATCTGTCCGGGGAGGAAGGTCTCACCCTGGACTGCATCGCCATTGATGATCGTAGGAGCCATCGGGCCTAACGGCGACGGCACAGAGGAACTCTCAATGAAAGCACCAATGTCGGTGTCAAAACCGGCGGATCTCGGGTAGGGGGTCCCGAACTGTGCGTCTAGGCTGGATGGTAACAGGAGGCAAGGGACACGAAGTTTTACCCAGGTTCGGGCCCTCTCGATGGAGGTAAAACCCTACGTGCAGCTTGATTAATATTAATGATATGGGTAGTACAAGAGTAGATCTACCACGAGATCAGAGAGGCTAAACCCTAGAAGCTAGCCTATGGTATGATTGTTGATGTGTATGTTGTCCTACAGACTAAAACCCTCCGGTTTATATAGGCACCGGATAGGGTTAGGGTTACATAGAGTCGATTACAATGGTAGGAGATCTGAACATCCGTATCGCCAAGCTTGCCTTCTACGCCAAGGAAAGTCCCTTCCGGACACGGGATGGAGTCTTCAATCTTGTATCTTCATAGTCCAGGAGTCCGGACGAAGGTATAGTCCGGCTATCTGAACACCCCCTAATCCAGGACTCCCTCACATATCATGTGGTGAATAAAAATATAGCCTTAAGTAAAGTTACCGATGAACGAAGACGAAAGAGGGGATGCCATCCGGGGCATACCCAAGCTTAGGCTCTTGGTTGTCCTTGAATATTACCTTGGGGTGCCTTGAGCATCCAGAATCTTAGGCTCTTGCTATTCCTTATTCCCTAGTCCATCGAATCTTTACCCAAAACTTGAAAACTTCACAACACAAAACTCAATAGAAAACTCGTAAGCTCCGTTAGTATAAGGAAGCAAATCACCACTTAGGTAATGTTGTGAACTCATTCTAAATTTATATTGGTGTAATATCTACTGTATTCTAACTTCTCTATGGTTCATACCTTCCGATACTACTCATAGATTCATCAAAATAAGCAAACAACACATAAATAGAATCTGTCAAAAATAGAACAGTCTATAGTAATCTGCAACTCTCGAATGTTTATTAATCTTCTGCAAAAATAATCAGTATTTTATCACGCTTCTGCTAAAAATGAGAATTGTTTTCCTGAGCGCAAAAGTTTCTATTTTTCAGCAAGATCAAATGAACTATCACCATAGATCATCCCAAAGGTCTTACTTGGCACTTTATTGAAACAAAAGCTATAAAACATGATTACTACAGTAGCATAATCATGTGAACACACAACAATAGTAGGGGTAATTATTGGGTTGTCTCCCAACAAGCGCTTTTCTTTAATGACTTTTTAGCTAGGCATGATAATTTCAATGACGTTCACATAAAAGATAGGAAATGAAACATAATGGGAGCATCATGAAGAGTATGACTAGCACATTTAAGTCTAACCCTCTTCCTATGCATAGGAATTTTGTGAGCAAACAACTTACGGGAAGAAGAATCAACTAGCATAGGAGGGCAAAACAAGTATAACTTCAAGATTTTCAACATATAGAGAGGAAACTTGATATTATTGCAATTCCTACAAGCATATATTCCTCCCTCATAATAATTTTCAGTAGCTTCATGAATGAATTCAACAATATAACTGTCACATAAAGCATTCTTTTCATGATTCATAAACATAGAAATTTTACTATTCTCAACATAAGCAAAATTCTTCTCATTCGGAATAGTGGGAGTATCATAAGAAACTTGAATACTATAAATTGTTTCCACATTAAAAGAATAATGTTCACAAAAAGGGTGATCATAATCATGACAAGTTTTATAAAATAATCATCACTACTTTTTTGATAACATAAGTAACATCACAATAATCATCATAAGTAGCAACTTTGTTCTCATCATAATCGATTGAAACCTCTTCCAAGATAGTGGAATCATTACTAAATAAAGTCATGACCTCTCCAAATCCACTTTCATAAATATTGCAATCATCATAAATAGGAGGCATGCTATCCTCATAATAAATTTGCACATCAAAACTTGGGGGGCTAAAAATATCATCTTCATTAAACATAGCATCCCCAAGCTTGGGACAAATATTAATTGCCGCAAATAATTTCTCAAACATGTCACTCTCATCAAACATAGCATCCCCAAGCTTGGGACTTTGCATATCATAAGCATAATCACTCTCATCATTAATAATATGAATAGCTCCAATAGTATAGCAATTATTATCATCACAACTTTCTAAGTTGGTGCCAAAAAGTTTTTCAAGATTATAACAAGTATCATTACTTTCCCAATAATAATCATCACAATGAGTAATAGGCATACCAAAATCATCCTTAATAATTTTTTCAGACATAGTACCATAAGGCAAAGAATCAATATCATCATCAAGTATATCATCATCCACATTTATTTTTGATTCACTCTCGTGAGGCATAACAGTAATAGGAGCAACATCATTTGGGAGAGATACCTTTTTATCTTTGCTTTTTCATCTTTTCTTTTTCTTCTTCATGACATGTATGGGTTTAATCAACCCATTGGAGCTCCTTATTGATGAGATTGGTTGAATAAAAAGCTCCTCCTCGTTACCTAATTCATCATAAGAAAAAATAGGAGGATATTGGGAAACCTCTTCCCCTTCATTAGTATTCTCTTCATCTTCTATTTGTTTTCTTGTCTTTAAGTAATTGGCAATATAAGGACTCTCAATGCAATTTAATGCACACTACATATAAATTTCCTAAAGAACAAAATCAAGAAATCTCTCAAGATTATATTCTGGAATATACCTAGTTATATGTTTCATTTCTTCATATCCCAGAAGCAAACTAAGTTCATTATGATGCGCAAGGGAAATCAAGTCATCACATTTTTTGGACATGATTCGGTCATGAAACAATTTGCATTGGAGATTGAAATGACCACGTTCATCTCAAAGTTCACAAGGATGGCTAAAAATATTAAATTTTTCAGCACAAACATCTAGCCTCTCTTGCAACCATTTAGTTTCTAAATACTTATGCCTCTTCCAAAATCTATCTTCCCTTTTTGGTATGTAACAGCAGACTCTATGCACTCCACAAAAATTGACATGCTTATAAGAAACATTGTTATCATGACTAGTGCAATCATCATTAGTACTATGGATATTCAAAGAATTCATACTAACAATATTGCAATCATACTCATCATTCAAAGATTGTATGTCAAACATTTTATTGCATTCTTCCTCTAGCAATGGAGCACAATTATTGGAATCCTTATTTTCACGAAAGACATTAAAAAGATGAAGCATACGAGACAACCTCAATTCCATTGTTTGTAGTTTTCTTTTATAAACTAAACTAGTGATAAAACAAGAAACTAAAAGATTCAATTGCAAGATCTAAAGATATACCTTCAAGCACACACCTCTCGGGCAATGGAGCCAGAAAATAGCTTGATGTCTACTACGCAACCTTCTTTTTGTAGACTTGTGTTGGGCCTCCAAGCGCAGAGTTTTGTAGGACAGTAGCAAATTTCCCTCAAGTGGATGGCTTAAGGTTTATCAATCCATGGGAGGCGTAGGATGAAGATGGTCTCTCTCAAACAACCCTGCAACCAAATAACAAAGAGTCTCTTGTGTACCCAACACACCCAATACAATGGTAAATTGAATAGGTACACTAGTTCAGCGAAGAGATGGTGATACAAGTGCAATATGGATGGTAGATATAGGTTTTTCTAATCTGAAAATATAAAACAGCTAGGTAACTAGTAACGAAAGTGAGAGAAAATGATATTGCAATGCTTGGAAACAAGGCCTAGGGTTCATACTTTCACTAGTGCAAGTTCTCTCAACAATGATAACATAATTAGATCACATAACAATCCCTCAACGTGCAACAAAGAGTCACTCCAAAGTCACTAATAGCAGAGAATAAACGAAGAGATTATTGTAGGGTATGAAACAACCTCAAAGTTATTCTTTCTGATCGATCTATTGGGCTATTCATATAAGTGTCACAAACAGCCCTAGAGTTCGTACTAAAATAACACCTTATGACACACATCACCTAGATACTCCAATGTCACCACAAGTATCCGCAGGGTTGATTATATGATATGCATCACACAATCTCAGATTCATCTATTTAGATCAACACAAAGAACTTCGAAGAGTGCCCCATAGTTTCTACCGGAGAATCAAGATGAAAACGTGTGCCAACCCCTATGCATAAGTTCACAAGGTCACAAAACCTGCAAGTTGATCACCAAAACATACATCATGTAGATCACGTGAATATCCCATTGTCACCACAAATAAGCACATGCAAGGCATACATCAAGTGTTCTCAAATCCTTAAAGACTCAATCTGATAAGATAACTTCAACAGGAAAACTCAATTCATTACAAGAAGGTAGAGGGGTAGAAGCATCATAAGATCCAACTATAATAGCAAAGCTCGCGGTACATCAAGATCGTGCCTAATCAAGAACACGAGAGAGGGAGAGAGAGAGAGAGAGATCAAATACATAGCTACTGGTACACCCCCTTAGCCCCGAGGGTGAACTCACTGGTACGCGTCGGTGCTATACAAACAGTTTTAAACCCCTTTCCACGACGGCATTTGGAACCATCGCCCAGTGAGTGATGGCGATAGGGGGGTCCTTCCCACACGTCCCAGAAACTGTAGGGGATATGGCCCTCCTGGCACACACGCTCGGAAAAATGAGTCCGTGTGTGACCGGCGAGCGCTCAAATACGGAAATACGTACAGTAGAGCTAAAAAATACAATTATACAGGCGAAATTGTTTCCGGTCGCAAGTACATCCCACACAGTCAGTCCCCGCTAAACGTTTCCATTCATATATACATCCCACACACTCTCTCTAAGGAAAACATTTCCATTCACAAGTACATCACACACAATATTTCCCATTAAGTCGTTTGTGATAGCTTTGCCATTACATATGATATTAACAATTGTATCGTTTGCGTTATTGAATGCATCACACATGGTTCATAGAAGAAACTATGCGGCAAAGGTTGTCCGTCACACATAGTTTTTATGTCGTAAATGTTTGCGCAAGGTGGCCTAACGCAAACAGTTTTCAAGAGGATATCAGGTGTGCAATGGAGATTGATCCCACACGTAGTGGATCCTAGAAACGTTTTTGATCTCCACGTCTATCGCAGACATTTTCGCTTTCGCAAACCGTGTGCAGTGTAATCCCTAATTAATCCCTAATTTAAAAACCACATGTTCTGAATCTAAAAGTAGGCAATCACTTATTTCATATCCAACCATGTTTATTACAAATATAGGTTCAATCACGAATGCATAATTCGATGCACGGGTACATATACGGAAGAACTACACACTACTAGAAAAAGGCCTGTTAGTGGCGCACCTATTTTTGCCATTAATGACGCACTATAGGTGCGCCACTATTACCACGCCACTAGTAACAAATAGTAATGGTGCACCATAGGTGCGCCATTACTATCTGACTTAGTAATGGCGCACCACATAGAAGTGCGCCATTACTAACAATTTTTTCAAACAAAATTATGGATTTTTTTCAATTTTTTTCTTAATCTCCGATCACTATGGCTTAATCTCAGGTCAATATGCTTAATCTTAGGTCAAATTGCACTAAGTGGTCAAACTTCCCAAAAGGTCACCCATCCTCACACTACTCTAGCCCAAGCACGCTTAACTTCACACTTCTATCCAACCCCAGCACCACCTCACTTAACAAGAACTTGTTGATATATCTATCATATCAATCCTATTAAACCTTGTTGATGTCTAGGACTTTGTTTATGTTCATGAGTGTGCTGAAATTTTGAAAAAAATATTTCAAACTTCCTGGTCATATTATGTATTATATTTTGAAACAATTTCCAAAAAAAATTCGAAACCAATTTTTTTCTGTTACTTATGGCGCACCTAGCAAATGGTGCACCATTACTAAGTTTGAAACTTTTTCCATTTCCCCCCCTCTAGATCTTAAAAGCCCCGTATCTTTCGTTCTATTAGGTTTTTGGGGATTCTGAAAATCTTCAACGGGGTTCTCCCTGATATAACTTTTCGAGTAGATGATTTTTCATATAAAAAACTTTTTAATCCGAGTTCGTATGCAAATGTTATGCCCATTTTACTAAATTCCAGAGAGATTTTGCAAATAGAGTCGAAATTCATATTTGTAAATTTTCCCAACAACTAGACCACATATCACGTGGGAAACTTATTTTTTTGATATTTCCATCATTTTCTTTTATTTTTTAAAAAACTGAAAAGGCGGTCCACAGGGGGGGTGCATTTGGTCAAAGTTAGTAATGGCGCACTTTGTGTAGGTGCCCCATTACTAAGTTTGACATAGTAATGGCGCACCTATGCAAAGTGCGCCATTACTAAGTTTGACCAAGGTTTGACCCAGTCATACACATAGTAATGGCACATTTTGTATAGGTGCGCCATTACTATGTCAAATAGTAATGGCGCACTATCCCCTGGTGCGCCACTGCTTGCATTTTTTTCAAAACTAGTAATGGCGCACCACACACTAGGTGTGCCATTAGTAATATTTTAATAATGACGTACCTGTATCTGGTGCGCCACTGCTATATAGCAGTGGCGAACCACATACATGGTGCACCATTAATGTCCATATTAGCTATAGCAGTTTTCCTAGTAGTGACAGAATCACCAAGTAAAGAATGATGAACAACAGTTGTACTAAAGACTGTAAAGAGAGGCGAAAGTCATTCTGGTTGCTGGAGAAGGTGAAGCGGAATCCCCATATTGTGCCATCCTCCATGCATAATGCACGCACGACTCTAGGCCAACCCCTTGTGATGGCTACCCGTCCATCCTTCACTGTGTTCATTACGACTTCTCGATGCTCATTATAGTCTGGATGAAATACTTTAACCTTCATTGCGTGTCCACAAATCATGTAATTTGCAATGTAATCTTGAGTGAACTACTTCGGGAACCACTGGGAATGAAAAGGATTCATCCATTGTTGTCTAACAACTCATTATGGGCAGTAAAAGTGGAAGGCTGCGGAGTTTGTAGTTACCATCCTACAACTCATTGTTGTGTTGGATAGAGCATAAACAAATAATTTCCTTGCCACCATTCATATCTTTTTGCTAATAATCCTTATCAGTTTCCTCACTTGATGCTTGTTCATGAATATCTCATTGCCCCATACGCAAAAACGGTCGATGCATGGATCCTTGCCAAGAGAATATGTACCTACAATCAACAAGTCAATATTAGAAGCTAACAAGTGTCCAGGCCTGGATCTATATGCACTACATTATGGAACGACGGGGGGAGTACAAGCCAAGGGATGAAGCTAACCTCGGCGGAAAATGGTGGCCACTCTTGTTGTTGTCCTGCATTAGTGGAAAGGCATGATAAGTACATCAACCTTAACATCAAACAGATATAGTGAATGTAAACAACATCATCTCCAAATGATAGCTTGAATGTGTTGATTTGAGCATGTTGTTAAAGCATATATAAAATGGAAGGCAATGTTGCCAACAGCAGGCTTAACAGCCATCAAATATTGCAATTCAAACTAGTATTGTTGAAAATGAATATAACGTAGGTAATGCTTAAACATCACGCTAGATAACACTACTAGGGAAAAGCCTATACACAGAATCTTATCAGCAGCGTGCTTTAAAATAAGGCGCTGCTACTAATTAGCAGTAGCGAGCTCAAGAATAACTAGCTGCTGAAATATATATAGCAGTAGCGCGCCAGCTCAAAGACGCGCTACTGCTATAATTCCCACGAGGACGCCGCGAGGCTAGCTATAGCAGCAACGCGTTATAACGACGGGCGCTACTGCTACATAGCATAGTAGCAGCGCATTTCGCCAATTACCGCTAATGCTAAGTTTACTACAAAAATTTAGTCCCACCTCGCTCCGTGAAGAGAGTTTCTACCACCTTAAATATGTTACTTCTCAAACTTTGACAAGCACTTGGTCTTCATTGAACTTATGTGTAGAATTTGTGGATGCAATATGAGTCTTCACTTGTTCCTAAACCGGTGAGGACTCATATTGACGACTCAGATTGTACACAAAAAGATCGTTGATGATCAATGTATTTTTGATACATTGAACTATAAGTCTATTTTTACATGCTGACACATAGCAGCATCGCTTCTTTGTGAAAGGCGTTGTTGCTATGTAGTTTAGCAGTAGCGTCTTTCTCTATAGCGCGCTATTGCTAAGCCATTCCATCTCCCACCCTATCTCCTCTATCTGATCCACTCACAGTCACACACTCACTGGATCCCTCCCAATCCCCCGCGCCGGTCCTCCCCCGTCGCCCCTCCTCCCTCTGCGCCGCCATCACCTCCTCCTTGTTGGACTCGGTACCGGCCTCCTCCTCCGTCCTCCCTCTCCACTCGCCGCTGGCCGGCCCCTCCTCGCTTCTCCTTCCTCCTCCGTCCCCCTCCACTGGCCGCCGGCCGGCCCCTCCTTGCTCCGCCTTCCTCCTCCGTCCTCCCTCTACTGGCCGCCGGCCGGCCCCTCCTCCTCCTCCGTCCTCCCTACATTTTGATTTAGTTGATTTAGTAGGCTAGTTGATTTAGTTGATTTAGAACATTTTGATTTAGTTGATTTAGTAGGCTAGTTGATTTAGTTGATTTAGAACATTTTGATTTAGTTGATTTAGTAGGCTAGTTCATTTAGTTGATTTAGAACATTTTGATTTAGTTGATTTAGTAGGATAGTTCATTTAGTTGATTTAGTATGCACCATTTTCATTTAGTTGATTTAGAACATTTTCATTTAGTTGATTTAGTTACTTTTTGGCAAAATGTAGGTGGTACCTTGTCATCTAATATGTTACTAGATCTTAGGACTATAATTGTCCATCAAATAGCTTCTCGCGGAAGAACCAAAAATATCTCATGCTACTGTCTTTCTTTCCTATGAAGTGGATCGTTAATCCTTTGCTCATATTGCTTTAGGAAAAATGGCGCCACCACCAACACCACTATGTCGACTATGCAAGTCAAGGTGCGCCAGCAGCCTTGCAACTGGCAAGCTGTTCGGCATCTACTTCCAGTCAGGTTTTCGTCATGCGACGGTAAGAAATTAGATGAAATGTAATAACTATTTTATTTTTAGTGTTGGCATTACTGCATTGTGTCATTTTGCTTATTTTATACAGATTATCCCATGCAATGTGAGGTTGAAATTCAACAAGCTGACAGGAGACACTGTGACATTTGAGGCTCCTGGGGGGCTGTACACTATGGAGGTCGAGAAAGGACGCAATATGTCGCAGATTGGAGGAGATGGATGGGCCCGTTTCGTCACTCGCATGCGTCTTACTAGTGGTGAGTTGATCAGCTTCTCCTTCAGAGTAGAAAGACCCAAGCTGGCTGTCATTTATCTCAACCTGGTGGAAGATGACGAAGATGATGAAGATGATGAAGATAATGAGGGCCCACTCGATGAAGATGATGATGACCCACTTCATGAAGCCATCGTAGCTCAAAGAACAAGGTTGAGCAAGGAGGAGGTGTCCAACCTGTGGGACATAATTCCGCCACGTGCTGACTTTGTCGGGGTGCCATTCATGACCCGCCTGACAAATACCATGGTTGATCGACATGATATGGTATGTTATACTTACAAATGCAAATTATCCAATGAAATGCATAGTGTATAGTCCAATGATATGGTATGTTGTGTGGAATCTAGTCGATGATATGTTTTAGTGTAGAGTTCGATCACATGCTTATTAGTGTAGAATCTAAGGAAACTATTAATAGTGTAGATAATCCATATGTACTTTTTTGCGAGGCTATTTATTAATTGAAATGTTTTTCTTATTCAGAAATTGGCAAAGAGCATATCTGTGAGTTATGGTATCGAGCCTAATGAAGAAGGCTCAGTGGACTACGCCTTACTGCAAGGGGATCCGTCACAACCTGTACTTAACGCGTCGACACGGACGGTCGCACACACTTAAACTCGGTTGGGTGGAAGAAATTCCTCGATGGCAAGAATCTTCGTGTTGGACAGGCCATCCTAATTACTATTAGGAACACCAACCGCCCAGGCTTGAGGATGTTGATTGTCTTTGATATCATCTAGAACTACATATGTGTGTGTGGCTATATCATCTAGAACTACATATGATGATCGTCGTCGATATCATCTAGAACTACATATGATGATCGCCGTTGATATGACCTTGTACTGCTTGAGGATGCATGTTGACTATGCATTAAATTGTTATCTAGTACTCCCTTCGTTCCAAATTACTCGTCGTGGTTTGAACTAAAACCACGACGAGTAATTTGGAACGAAGGGAGTACTACCCAGTAATGGTTTATGAATTTGATATCTACTAGCAGTACATAGTATCTAGTATCTGAAAGGAAAACTGAAAGGGAAAGGGGTACTGGAGGAAAATGATGAAAGATATAGCAGTAGCGAGGGACTACGAAATCGCTACAGCTAAGTAATAGTAGCGCGTTCATAAAAAGCGTTGCTGATATCGTCAATTGTAGTAGCGCGGGTAAGGACCGCGCTACTACTATAAGTTAGCTGTAGCGCCTTATTAGTAGCGCGGCCACCCGCGCTGCTGCTAGCCTCAAAACCCACGCTACTACTAGGGTTTTCCCTAGTAGTGTAAATGTGTAAACTGAAATAAAGGGCATGTGTTAACTACACCAGGAATAACTGGAACCAAATATAGCCGTTCAAACTGGTATTGATGTAGTCGAGCGGCACAGTTCCGACATGCACATAATGAACAACACATTGCGAATGACTGAAATAAACAAGGCATAAATGACTAGTATAACAACCAAATCTAGCCATTGAAAACTGGACAGAGTCTCACTACAACCAACCTAACAAGCAAATATAGATAAACATGGCATATGTTTAAAAACTAGACAAATGCTCACTGCAACCAACCTAACAAGCAGATAAAGATAAACAAGACATCTGCTTGATAACTGGACAAATGCTAAAAAAAGCAACCTAACAACCAAATACATACAAACAAGGCATCTTCTTGATAACTAGACAAATGCTAAAAAACACCTAACAACCAAACACAGATAAACGAGGCATCTGCTTGATAACTGGACAAATGCTCACTGCAACCAAACTAAGAACCAAATACATATAAACAAGGCATCTGCTCGATAACTGGAAAAATGCTCACTCCAACGAACCTAACAACCAAATACAGATAAACAAGGCATCTAATCACTATAAACAACCAAATATAGCCATTCGTGAAACTGAAGTGGACAATTCATACTTAAACATCACATAGCCCAATCGAACAATACATTTTTGCATAACTAAAATAATTAAACACAGCACAGTTAAAGCACCGCACGACAAATGTTGATAGAATGTTGCCTCACATTTCATGGACGAGATCCTTCTAGTTGGAAGAGCTCATACCCATGGTGCACTCTGATGTCACAGATGGGTTGTTTCACCTTGGAAGAACCTTCGTGGGCGCCCTCCTCGTGGTCGTGCTCGATGAGATCTGACTTGGCAATTGAGGATCCCAAGCCGCCGTCGTAGAACGTGTCCTTCGGAAATGACAAAATGGGCTCGATGGCATATAAAGCTCGCAAATCCTTGACCGCTTGGCGGAGGAGATCAGTGGCAGGGCCTTCGAACAGATCGACGGCGGTTGAACCAGAGGGACATACCACTTAACCTTTGACATGGCCCGCATGAAGACGTCCCTGTAACGCCCCGGACACACCCGCCGGTGGTCATTACTCCTAGGGGGATCTAGACTAGCCCCATAGATCAATACTAGTCTTTTCTGCGCACTTTATCCTCACTCGTGCGCACCCGGGAGAAACTTCCTGGTCGGTCACCCATCCTGAAACTACTCCAAGCTGAGCACGCTTAACTTTGGAGTTCTGTCCGAATGGGCTTCCGGAAAAGAAGGAATTCCTTATTGATATGAGTAGTCTATCATCCCTAATAAGCCAGGCTATCACATACACCCCCACTCAGAGGAACCGACGTCCTCATCGGGCCACAGGAACGTCCCCTCTTGGCACATATGTCTGTGCTTCCAGTCCGGCACATGTGCCATGTCGAGTGCCACGACGGGTCACAAACGTCATGAACAACATGACCGCGCACCTGTCCGCAAACATTCGTGTAACCACGACGGTCGGCTCTGATACCAACTTGTAACACCCATGATGCGCACTCGCCGGTGGTCGTTACTCCTAGGGGGATCTAGACTGGCCCATAGATCAATACTAGTTTTTTCTGCGCACTTTGTCCTCACTCGTGCACACCCGGGAGAAACTTCCCGGTCGGTCACCCATCCTGAAAAGACTCCAAGCTGAGCAAGCTTAACTTTGGAGTTCTGTTCGAATGGGCTTTCGGAAAAGAAGGAATTCCTTATTGATATGAGTAGTCTGTGGACGAGCTTGATATCGTAGCCAGCTTTCCTGAGATGCAGTAATAAGCTAGCCCGCTGACATGAAGCCCTCGGCATGGCAACATAGTCAATGTCTTCGTCGGCTTCTGTGGCGACGTGTTGCTCCGGGATCGATAGGTCAGGGTAAACGGTGGCCACCTCGCCAACGTCCGCCGGACAGGCCATGATAAACCTCTTCTTGGCCGAACGCTCGTTGGGCTCCCCTGGATAGGTGGTCGAGCTTAGTCTGCGACATTCTGGAGCAGGGGATGTGGATCTGGCGGAGAGGGACACTGCAGGCCTCATCTAAAAACTCAGGGGAGTGGGGCGACGGTATGGGAATCGTTGGGTAACCTGAACTTTATTATCTAAGCTAGGAGGAACGGGAAGACCAGCAGGGGTTGTCGGCGGCGCCGGAGGTGGCCGCGAGCTAGGGTCTGAAGGGGGAGGGGGTGGGTTGGTGTTTGAGGATACGCCACAGCTACTGAAAATTGATGGTGGTGGGCGAGGGAGGGCGACGGTTCAAATGCCTCGGCTACTGCAATTTTACTATAAGGTCGGTGTTGGAGGAGTGTGGGCGATGGTTGAAGTACGACGGCTACTAAAATTTGGGTAAAGGAATTTATGCGGGGCGGGAGTGCCCAAGATCATGCACGGTCCAATAACAATATGTGTGTATGATAATAAGGAAAAGTGGCGCGGAACCGCCTATTTTTGCAACGCTCAAGACGGGTAGTACGTTTTTATATTTCTAGCTAGCTGGTCTATCGCACACGGTTCGTCCTAATTTCCAAATAAACTTACCCACCTTTAGCTTTTACAGGTGGTGGTTTTACAGTGCACTTGCATCGCACACGGTTAAGCTAGTACCTCCACCCTTTGCTCGTGCTTGCACAGTCGTGGTGATTTTACAGCACACTTGCATCGCACACGGTTGAGCCAGTACCTCCACCTTTGCTCGCGCTTGCGCAGGCATGGTGATTCATAGTGCACTTGTATCGCACACGGTTAAGATATTATACCCGTGTCCGTTGAGCGTCATCAGAGTCTTTGCAGCAAAAAATAACGTTAGAGAGGGTCAGAAGACAGCCACACCAGCATGCGGCCCAAATATATATGAGTGAATAGGGTGGTCTGTGATGATCAAAATTCCAATGCACAACTTTGACCATGCAGGCTCACGGTTGGGCGCGTCGTCGAAGCTCGATGAGAGGGGCTCAGAAGTCAAGACCACATGGAAGTGGCCCAATATATGTAGGAATATTGGGGATTGCTACCTCTTGAGCACTGTGTTGGTTTTCCCCAAAGAGGAAGGGATGATGCAGCAAAGTAGCGTAAGTATTTCCCTCAGTTTTTGAGAACCAAGGTATCAATCCAGTAGGAGGCTACACGCGAGTCCCTCGCACCTGCACAAAACAAATAAATCCTCGCAACCAACACAAATAGGGGTTGTCAATCCCTATAGGGCCACTTACGAGAGTGAGATCTGATAGATATGATAAGATAATATTTTTGGTATTTTTATGATAAAAGATGCAAAGTAAAATAAAGGCAAAGAAAATAACTAAGTAGTAGGAGATCAATATGATAAAGATAGACCCGGGGGCGATAGGTTTCACTAGTGGCTTCTCTCAAGAGCATAACTATTCTACGGTGAGTGAACAAATTAATGTTGAGCAATTGACATAATTGAGCATAGTTATGAGAATATCTAGGTATGATCATGTATATAGGCATCACGTCCGAGACAAGTAGATCGACTCCTTCCTGCATCTACTACTATTACTCCACTCATCGACCACTATCCAGCATGCATCTAGAGTATTAAGTAAAAACAGAGTAACGCCTTAAGCAAGATGACATGATGTAGAGGGATAGACTCATGCAATATGAAGAAAACCCCATCTTGTTATCCTCGATGGCAACAATACAATACGTGCCTTGCTGCCCTTACTGTCACCGCGAAAGGACACCGCAAGATTGAACCCAAAGCTAAGCACTTTTCCCATTGTAAGAAAGATCAATCTAGTAGGCCAAACCAAACTGATAATTCAAAGAGACTTGCAAAGATAACCAATCATACATAAAGGAATTTAGAGAAGATTCAAATATTATTCATAGATAGACTTGATCATAAACCCACAATTCATTGGTCTCAACAAACACACCGCAAAAAGAAGATTACATCGAATAGTTCTCCACAAGAGAGGGGGAGAACATTGTATTGAGATCCAAAAAGAGAGAATAAGCCATCTAGCTACTAAATATGGACCCGTAGGTCTGAGGTAAACTACTCACACTTCATCGGAGAGGCTATGGTGTTGATGTAGAAGCCCTTCGTGATCGATGCCCTCCGGTGGAGCTCCGGAACAGGACCCAAGATGGGATCTCGTGGATACAGAAAGTTGTGGTGTTGCAATTAGGTTTTTGGCTCCGTATTTGATCGTTTGGGGGTACGTGGATATATATAGGAGGAAGGAGTACGTCGGTGGAGCAACAGGGGCCCCAGGAGGGTCGAGGGCACGCCTGGTGGGGGTAGGCGCGCCCCCTACCTTGTGGCCTCCTGTTTTATTTCTTGACGTAGGGTCCAAGTCTCTCTGGTCTTATTTGTTGAGAAAATCACGCTCACGAAGGTTTCTTTCCGTTTGGACTCCGTTTGATATTCCTTTTCTTCGAAACCCTAAAACAGGCAAAAAACTGCGATTCTGGGCTGGGCCTCCGGTTAATAGGTTAGTCCCAAAAATAATATAAAAGTGGATAATAAAGCCCAATAATGTCCAAAATAGTAGATAATATAGCATGGAGCAATCAAAAATTATAGATACGTTGGAGACGTATCAGGAATGTTTAAAACTTTAAATACACAATGCATAACTTTGGTGGCACCGGCCTCGTAAACCCGAAAGCACCCTTCGATACTGTTATCAGAATAACTATTCTGATAACACTTCCGCACTGCACACTTTCTGTAGCAAAAGCACTGCAATACACACTAGTGAACTTCGTGTCGTAAAAAACTGTACGCAGTGTTTTTCGGTACTGTTTTTGCTCTAGTTTTTTAACCTTTTATCGGAACGAGGCGTATGATATACCGTTGAAAAGCTATGGATTATATGCAACTTCACCATGTTGAACACTTTTTAAGATTCCTCACAGTTTAAGAGCAGTTTTGAAAATGGTGCGGCCCATGACGAGTGGCAGCGAGCGTTGTTTCGCATTTTTTTCTAAACCGCTCGTCGGAATGAAGCAAATGATACACCGTTGGATAGATATCATCGAGGCACATCTTTTACGTATCCATTATTTTCTCTAATTTGTCACGATTTAAAAGCAGTTTCAAATTACTAAATCACGGAATTCTGTTTTTTAAATTTTTCAAAATTTTCGGTACTGTTTTCGCTCCAGTTTTTGAACCGTCTGTCCAAATTAAGCGTATGATACACTGTTGGAAAGCTACGGACAAGGCGCAACTTTAATATGTTGAAATGTTTTTGAGATTCCTTGCGGTTTTTAGTTAATTTTGAAAATCGTGCGGCTGATGACGAGAGGCAGCGGCTGTTTTTCGTGAATTTTTTTCAAATCTCTTGTCGAAATGGTTCAAATTATACGGCGTTGGATAGATATTGACGAGACGTAACTTTTTCATGTAGAACACTATCTCTGATTCCTTATGATTTAACATCAATTTTGATTTTCAACGAAATGCGGACACTCTGTTTTTTCGTGACCCAAAATCGTCGTGTGTACTGCATCAGACAGAAAAGCGCACTACTTCCAGACTAAAAACCGCACTTCATCATATCGACAAGTGCACTGCATGATTTTTTTTGTGGGACATAAATTTTCCCAAACGAGTTTTAGTTTTGTTGTCTTTTTTTCAACTTTTTTTTATGAACTAGAGTGGACCGCAAAGACAAGGGCAAGTGAGTCGCGACATATATCAAAGTGAACCACATTGTTTTTCGTGAACAAAATATCGAAACATAGACACTCCGTTTTTCGCGACACACCCAAATCTCCGTGTGTACGTCATCAGACAGAAGAACGCACTACATTGAACAGTCAAGCGAACTTCATGATTTGTTTTGTCGGGCGTCAATTGTTCCCAAACGAAGAAGTGAAGTGCGCTTCACATCGGGCATAAGTGAACCTCAAAATACCATAAGAATTGAATCACATTACTTTTTTTCATTTTTCTATCTTTTTTTAATCTTTGAATCGCATGAGTTACTGCTGATAGTGTTTTTTCATTAACATGTTTTGGGATTGTAGTGACGAACCAAGTGCACTGCATTCTTCTGTTTTGTCCATTTTTTCTTCTTTGTGTTAACGCGTCGGGACTCTAGAGTAGAGGCTAGTGCACTACATTAGTTTCTTTTCCTAACTTTTTTTCTTTCATCAAAATGAACCGCTTGAGAAAGATGAAATGAACCTCTAGACACAACCAATAGTACTTCGAAAAGAAGTACATCCAGCAACCACACATTGCATGGCACAACAAATTCAAAAAAAATGCAACCCCCACCGAAATTACATGCCAAGCTGCACTCACACGTTTGCCGAACTGCATGAGACATACATTATCTGAGTACTGCATGGTCAACGCATTTACAGATCAAACCGCATGATGCAAAACTTGCAGTAAAAAACGTATGCAAACTGTACGCCACCACAGCCAAGCTGCACGGGGTGGTATACCAAATCGCACGCCTGTGCAAACCGAGCTGCACGGGATGAGTTGCTGAACCACTGTCGAGTAGTACATTTGAATGTGAACCTCATCAAGCTCCCATCTAAACTCCGGACACGGACAGAGCGGACCGCATCGAGTGCACTGCAGGAGTAAGTGCAAAATTATATGGAAATATGCACAAGTAAACTGCACACCTCAGGTAAAGGAACTGATTTTCCTTTAAAAAATTAACTAAAAATCCCTGCAAATTCAACCAGAAGATCAACACAAAGCATCCTCCAGTGAAAGAGAGGGACGAGTGCACTGCCATGACCGTCGCCGGTGGAAGGAGAGACGGCCCTTGGGGTGGTGTAGCTCGCGTGCATCGCGGCGAAGGGATGACGGGGCGGGGCTGTCTAGTGTCGGGGTTGGGGGGGAGGCTTTGGAGGCCGGCCGTGGCAACCGAGCTGCACGGGGGTGGCAACCTAGCTGCACGGGCCTGCCAACTGAACACATATGGTAGCACTGGAAGAACATGTCAACACACTTCCGGCAGGGCAGGAGGAGCTTGAAGACGAGAGGTAGCAAGAGCAAGGGGAGCCCGAAGGCAACACGGGTGTGCAAGCCATCGTTGGTGGTCCGACAAACCGTCGTTGGCCGCACTACACGGTGTCGTTGGATGTACTACAGGTGCAGGCAGCGACTGCTCTAGGCCAACACGGCTCTGGTCGCGCGTAGGAGGTTTAACGCCGGATCCTGACGATGCAGCGGCGCCGGAAGTCACTGGCGGAGCTTGGATGGGCATGGGAAGAGGCGTGTGCGTGCTGCTGGCCCTCCCCTCCCTGCTCGCCGACGTGGGTGGGGTGAGAGGTTGGGCGGGCTATGTTTGCCCGCCAGCGCGCGCATCTCGCTCGTGAAGGTCGATGGCAGAGGTCGGAGTGCATCCATCGGGCTGTCGCGCTGGTGGACTGCAAGAACGCACCTGCTGCACTGCAGCCACGCACGCCACAAACTGCAGAAGCTTCGCGTCGCCACCGTTGGGGAAGGGGCCCGTTTAGTTGCCGCGGGTTGACCGCCGTTGAAGGAGAAGGTTGGGGGAAGGAGCGGAGCCTGGGATCCGGCGGATCCGCGTATGTGGCGTAGTGGTTGGCGGGCCGGGGCGCCGATGCACCGGATCCGAAGGCAGCTGGTAGCGGTGGTTGAAGGTGGCAGCACTGGTTTCCATGGAGGAAGCCATGGCGGTTGACCAGAGGGAGGAAGCCAGTTGAGCGGGGAGGCGGCGGATCTGGGACAGGGCGCACTCCATGGTAGGTCATGGCAGGTCGGCGAAGCATCACCTGCTGCCGTGGTTTCCGGCGGAGTTGGAGGAAGGTTGGGTGCGGGGGCAGACGAAGGAGGAGTGGGGCGCTAGGGGGGCCGATCCCGATCCGGATCCTGCGCCGCGCCGGAGCGCCATGCTCGTGGGGGTGGGGACTAGGGATTGGGGGTGGTGGTGGTGGGGCATGGGCATCGAGGATAGGTGGGTGGGGATTGATCGGCGAAGAATGTGGGTTTGGTGGGGGTGGGGTGCGTGGGGGTGGCCGGCTGGGGTGGTTTTTTTCGTTTTTGTAGTTCGGCGGGGTTCCGGCGGTGCGGGGTGTTCGGGTCGGTGGGTGTTATCAGAATAAGCAGGTGTTATCAGAATAAGACTCTCAAGGGTGTTATTAGAATAGACCCACCCTATATTATATATATATATATATATATATATATATATATATATATATATCGTACGTAGCTAGGATGCTTGGCCCACCACCTCCCACTTCGTGTCAGCGGGGTGGATGCACGTAATGGTCGATACTTTGGTCATACATGCATCTCGCCATGACTTACCATAAGACGGACCAACGAATCTATCGTTTGGTGAAACGACAGTTGTTGTTGTCGATAAACCACTTGGGCCAATAGATTGAACCATCATAAAAATCGCACGAGAGGGACCACAAAACCAGCACCTCTTGGGGTGATGTGTGTTTTCAATATAGAATAATGTACAATTTAGATGTGGTTCCTACCTCTCGATACAGACAACAACCATGAAGGCAAGGTAGTTAAGGACGAGACTCAGGGTTTGATGTAGGTCGAACCCAGTAATCCGAGCATGTGGGAGGGAATCCTGACATCACATGAGCTTGAGCTTTGGTTGAGTGACATGTGATGGTGACCGGCCCTAACACGAACTAGGATGAATCCATTCATGGCCAACACATACCCCTCATTATTGGTTAATGGAATGATATATATACACTCGGGGAGCCCACAGATATGCATGTCATCACAATAAACCGCACAAGGGAGACATGGTCGATCACAAGACCTCGTATACACTAAATGCGGCCAGAAAATATGTATGGGTACAGTGGTGTGTGATGTGTATAAATCCCAAATGCACAACTTCTATGGGCCACCAACTACATTACAAACCGAACACCGTACCCGACTCCAAGCCTGGTTCAATATGTATGATGTCAGTTTCTCAACTTCGAGGCGGCAGCGGGGGGGGGGGGGGGTCGTCCCACGCATGTGCTCAAATTTTCTTTGGTCTAGCATGGGACACATCTATATATATCTATACACATATATAGTGTGCGAATAACTTTGAAAGTTGGTCGTTGAATGAAGCCAATCCGACGGTACAGAGATGGCAAATCCGAGCACTACTGGCCGTTGGATATCATCTACATTCCACTAGATTCTGCCACATGTACAATCTAGAAGACTCCATTGTTGAACTTAAGCACAATGCACAAACCTCAAAACACAAGCACTGCTCCTTACTTCTCTAGAATCTTCCATATCTTAATTGCCCAAACTTTTTTTCTAAATGTATTGTCACTTTTTGTTTTTACTTTTACAATGCAAAATTCAATGAATCTTAAAATAGCTTTTTTATAAAACTAATTGATTTTGGATGAGATGAACTATAAGAATTAAATGAACATCTACATCATACATATATGACTCAAACCTTCAATGAGCACTGACACTGGTAGTGGGAAAACGATGGGAGAAGAGGTGGGAAACCGATGAGAGGAGTGGCGAGAAATTGTAGCCAGTTTTGATAACCTAGTAGAGAACGAATCGTGAGCTAGCAGGACGCATACACACAGTGCTTACCCATGTACTGCATGTGCTGTCGAATGGGCTCAAGGTTTCCATTCGATCTGGGAGCATCCAGCGATGCACACGTATGATCCGTGGGGTTTGTGTTCTGGCCAATCAAAATGCACGACTTAGATCGCGTGTGCAGCAGGGGGGAGAATATCATACGGAAACCAACATTTGGTGGAAACCGGTGAAAACCACTAGAAAAAGATGTTTTGAAGTTTCAAAAAAATTGAAAAAATGCGGGATGTTAAGAGGATGATGTTTTATTGCCACACAAAATTTCAAGTTGAAACACATTACGAGATGTGAGCTATGAAAAAGAAAAAATGAGCGTTGAATAGTGCCAAATAGTAATGTCACTATTCAGGGCTGAATTTATCTTTTTCATAGCTCACATCTTGTAATGTTTTTCAACTAGAAATTTCGTGTCGTAATAAAACAACACCTTCTTAACATCACATTTTTTTAGTTTTTTATGAAACTTTAAAATATGGTTTCCACAAAGTTTTCATTGAATATTGGCTTTCGTAAGTGAACCATGTGCCATTTGAAAACATTTCGTGAGAAGAATCTCCGTTTTTAAATCCCCGTAAATCCAAAACTAAGCCGAAAATCGTGAAACCTAGCATGGTGTCACGACATGGCACTTATATGTCGAGGAATTTTTTTCGTCCATTGTGGCGCAAGTTTTATTACAAGCCTGTTACAAACCGGAGCTTCTCTCAAAGAAGCCTCGTGGTTTTGATAGGGAAACGTGTCCCCCTTGTGGGCGAAACATAATCACTACCTATTTTCACCTTGTATTTTCTTCTACGGGCAACATGGAACGACAGGATATTTGTGCTGAAATTTAAACTTATTCAGGGATCGTTTGCCCTTTTTATACATTATTTGAGTTTCCTAGGCATTTAATGTCATAATTCAAATATGAACTTCAAATACATGCTCCAGTTCAACAAAATGGCTAGAAAATTTATACATGTGTCCTTGGGTGCATGTTTAGGTCCCATGCCAGGAATGGGAACAAATTACAACCGTACCCGCGCCCTGGCTCGTGCTCAAACATTTGGAATCTCGGTTTTTAAATCCCCGTAAATCCTAAACTCACCAGAAAGTCATCAAAGGTAGCATGGTGTCACGTCACGGCACATATATGTCATGGTAAAAACATTGTACAATTTGGGCCAAGCTTTATAAGAAACCTCTTACAAAAACCGGAGCTTCTCTCAAAGAAGCCTCGTGGTTCCGATAGGGAAACGTGTTCCCCTTGTGGGCGAAACGTAATCACTGCCTCTTTTCGCCTTGTATTTTCTTCCACGGGCAACATGTAATGACATGATATCCTTGCTGAAATTTAAACTTATTCAGGGTTTGTTTGGCCTTTTTATATATACAATAATTGAGTTTCCTAGGCATTTATTGTCCATAATTCAAATATGAACTACAAATACATGCTCTAGTTCACCAAAATGGCTAGAAAATTATACATGTGTCCTTGGGTGCAATTTTAGGTCCCATGCCAGGAATGGGAATGAATTACAACCATACCGGTGTCCTGGCTGGTCCTCAAACATTTCGAATCTCAGTTTTTAAGTCCCCATAAATCGAAAACTCACCAGAAAATCATCAAAGGTGGCATGGTGTCACGCCATGGCACATATATGTCATGCTAAAAACATTGCCAATTTAGGCCAAGCTTTATTACAAATCTCTTACAAACCGGAGCCTCTTGCAAGAACCCTTGTGGTTTCGATAGGGAAACGTGTCACCTAGTGGGCCAAAGGATATTCACTCCCTCTTCTAGCCTCGTATTTTCTATTCAGGGTTCGTTTGACCTTTTTTATTCATTAATTGAGTTTTCTAGGCAATTTAATGTCCATAATTCAAATCTGAACTACAAATACATGCTCCAGTGCACCAAAATGGCTAGAAAAAATGTACATGTTTCATGGGGGTGCATGTTTAGGTCCCATGGAATGAATGGGAACGAATTCAACCGTCTCGCCATCCTGGCTTGGCCACAAACATTGCGAATGTCAGTTTTTAAATCTCTGTAAATCCAAAACTCACTAGGAAATCATGAAACCTGGCATGGTGTCACTACATGGTACAAATAATTGTTCAATTTGGGCGAAGCTATATTACAAGCCTCTTACAAACTGGAGCCTGTCGCAACCCTCATGGTTCCGGTAGGGAAATATGCCCCTCTTGTGGGTGAAACGATAATCGCTGCCTCTTATCACCTTGAACTTTGTTTTCCATAGGCATCATAGAATAACAGGAGTGTCGGGCTGAAATTTGAAACTGTTTAGGGTTCGTTTGGCCATTGTATATATATTACTAATTACTAAGTTTTCTATGCATTTAATGTAGTCCATAATTCAAATTTGAACTACAAGCACTTGCTCCAGTGAGGCAAAATGGGTGGGAAATCGTACATGTGTCATTGGGTGCATGTTTAGGTCTCATTTAAGGAATGAGAATAAATTACAAACTTGTCATCGTCCTGAAACATTAAGAATCTTAGTTTTTAAATCACAATAAATCAAAAAATCACCCAAAAACATGAAACTTGGCATGGTTTCATGACATGGCACATATATGCCGTGATAAAAAATCGTCCAGTTCGAGAAGAGGCGCACACATTAGTAGCCAACGAATTCCTTTTTGAAACAAAAAGCTGACACATTAATATCGCAAATGGTTGTATTATATTAACCGTATCAAAACTTAACCATACTCGGTGGCGTGCGTGCAGATGTTTGATTAGACGGGACGAGCACGAGAAGCCCACCATGCAAGCTCGACGGGATGCGTGTGAGCAGTCTGCCGCACAGGCTCAACGGGACGCGTGCATCATGTCCACCTCGCAAGCTCGACGGGACACGTGCGAGCATCAAGGCCGCCCATGCTCATCGGGAAGCGAGCCCTTTGACCTCCATGCACTAGCCACTGCCTCGCTCACAACTTCTCCATTAATGGTTTAATTAAAGCACCTAGACGGAGGGTGTTTGCTTGTGATCCCATGGCAGCATTTTCTATGTTCGTATTTTCAACTCGTATTCCGTCCTAATTAAAATTGCCACATAGGGCAACGGATAATACGACCACAAATAAAATGGCAACGGATAATACGACGACAAATTTACAATTGCGTACATAATAATTGTCTTACATATTCTGCATAATTTAAAATGCCACATGCGACAAAGCCCGGGAGACACGGGGGCAAGAGAAGAAGGAAATTGCAGACAATGATCTGGGTCGCTAGTGTCTCTACTCATCGATGGATCGCCGGGCAACGAATCCTCCAGTTCCTTCTTCAATTCCTCACGACTTTGCTTGAAAGCAGCCACAGATTCCCCCACCTCCTGCTCGCGCTCGATACGGAGCTTCCTCAAGCCACCCATCAGTTCCTCGACGACCTCTTTCAGTGTCATCTCCGAGGCACTGCTCTGCTCATGCAGCATCTTCCAGCCGGCGGCCTCCTCCTCCTTCTCGGCGAGCAACTTGAGGAGCTTCGCATTGTCACCCATGAGTTGCTCGACGAGGCCGGTAGCCTTGTCAACCGAGGCATCGCTGATCTTGAGCAGCTTCATCAAGCCGTCGACCAGCTCCTGCTGCGTAGTGACGCCAGCGAGAATGTCCTCGTCGCCGGCGAAGGACTTTAGGAACGCCGGCTCATCACGATGGCCGACGCCGCGAATGCGCTTGTGAGAGCCCTCGTGTGCCCGTGAGAGCTCGTTCGAGGGCTCCGCGGTGCGCCGGGATATGTCTGCTGTGGCTGCGGCTTCACGGTGGGACCTCTCTAGTGCTTTCGCAGCCTTGGTCTTTGCTACATGGTTATATGTCCACCCTAAACTCCTCCTACCATTCATGGCGGAACGACTTGACAGGAAAGACCAGTTTTATGGGTGATGAGGAGAGGAACTGTGAAGTAATTTTCGAGTGGGTACTTTTTATAGCCCGGTGCTAAGTGTAAACACATAATAATTTGATAGTGTGAACAGATTTGCAATTACTTATTGTGTTGTAATCTGCAATGTGACGAGAAACAAGGTCAAAATTTATTGATTGTAGAAGGTTGACCACGTGGTTGCTCGCCGTTAAGGCGACCGCGGCGCGCTCCGCTCTGGCATCCCTGCGCGCGCTCTGATCGCCGTTGAGGCAAATCTACAATGGCAATGGTTAATAATTCTTAATAATTGTCTTTGATATTCAGGATAATTTAAAATGCCACATGCGGCAAGGCCCAGAACACTCATGACCTACAGATACATACAATTATAATAAAATATAAGCTAAAAGGCTGAGCTGGCGGCCTTCCGACGATGGTCTTCTCGGACTCCATGATCAACATGGCACCCTTGCGGCCGTTCACTCCAAGTGTCCCGACCCGCCTCCGCCTACGGAGCTACTGGCGTTGGGAGGCTCTTGGGGCTGCTGGGCCTCTTCCGGAAGAGCTTGACAGCGTGCAATCGCGCACATGACAACTCCGCGGAACCGCTCCACTTCCATGTCTTTGGCCTGGTAGCAAATTCCGTCCATCACCTGCATCCTCAAGATACCACATTGGTGATGTTCTACTTCATCGGGGATGTCAACTCCACCAAGGATGCGCTCGAGCCTGTCCACCACATCATCGGGATCGAGGTTGACACGGCCGCCGCAGGCAATGATGAAGCCGCAGGCTGCCTTTGTCTTGACTGAATCGCAGAGGTCCTCTGCCCAGTCATTGTGGGGCATTACGCTCTCGATGAGCACTCGTGATGGTGGATCTTCGAGTGGGTCGTAGATCATGTCGCTGAGCAGCTCTAGATCTTTTGCATGGTGGATGGCAAACTGCTCATCACACCTCCTCTGTGATATGTCGATTGTGCTCCCAAGGACTATCACGCTGATATACTGCCGATGGGCCATGGTGCCTGCACCGGCCGATGAAGCTCTTGCTCCCCCACCTGCTCCGGCTCGTTCTCCTTGCCGAAGATGTAATGCATGTAGGCGTCGACGTCGAAGCTTTGGTCGTTGCCTGGCATGCTTGGAATAACTAATGGTAGATGGGTGAGGACTAGATCTGCGCAGAGTGTCACGGCGGTGCGTTGCCGCCTGGGTTATATGCAGCAAGCCGTTAGCTGGTAGCGGGAAACAGGTGAGGGAAGAGGCGTGGATTTTACAATTCACCCATGTGGAGCGCGGGAACCATTCGCCAGAGCGCGGGAAGACTAAGTGGAGCACACACACAACCCGAATACAGTATCCGGTGCCACATGTTATTTATCACACAAGTATTAACATAAGGAAACTTATGTGTAACTTACTAATCATCGCACACGAGTACTCGCAGACGCATTGTGTGCGATACTCCTAGCCATCGCAAGCAACTAGTTTGCATTTTCAATGTTTTTTGTACACATAGAAACGCACATGAACTAACTGTATTTACTGTCTGTGTTGTAATTTCTCATCGCAAACAGTTCATCCGAGTCGGCTGTTTGCCACGTATCACACACATCTTGTTAAGTTGAACCATTTCTGTTGTGTTCTCTAATCAAAAACAGTTCGTCCGAGTGAACCGTATGCCCTATATCACACACACCTTGATCTGGCTAATTGTTTCTGTGGAATTCCCTAATAGCAAACAGTTCATCGGAGCGAACTTTATGCTGTATATCGCACACACATTGATATGGCTGCCCGTTTCTGTTGTTCTACCTCATCGCAAATAGTTCGAATGGGTTAACAGTGTTCCCTAAATCGCACACGCAACTAAAATCTAAACCTTGATGGATCCGCCATTGCAAATGGTTTGCACCTTTTTTGACGGTTTTTTACATCCCCGTTTGTGATTAATGCATCACACACAGTTTCGTGAAAGGGTCTCTGATCATAGTGTCGTGTTAGCAGCATCCTGCAGTAGTGACTACTCCCTCCTCATCATGGAAAGCGTCGGGATGATGAAGATGGCCACCGGTGATGGTTTCCCCCTCTGGCAGGGTGCCAGGACAGGGTCCCGATTGGTTTTTGGTGGCTACAGAGGCTTGCGGCGGCGTAACTCCAGATCTAGGTTTATTTCTGGAGGTTTGGGGATTTATAAGAGGTGTTGGCGTCGGGAACAAGTCCGGGGGCCCACGAGGTGACGACAAGGACGGGGGGCGCCTTCCACCCTTGTGGTGGCCTCAGGACTCTTCTTAGGTATCTTTTTATTCCAGTATTTTTTATATTTTCCAAAAATAATCTCCGTAAATTTTCAAGTCAATTAGACTCCGTTTGATATTCCTTTTCTGCAAAACTCAAAAGCAAGGAAAAAACAGAAACTGGCTCTGGGCTCTAGGTTAATAGGTTAATCCCAAAAATCACACAAGATAGCATATAAATGCATATAAAACATCCAAGATAGATAATATAATAGCATGGAACAATCAAAAATTATAGATACGTTGGAGACGTATCAGCCAATAAAACCCAGATTGCAATACCTTGTGAGCAAGATTCAGCAAGGCAGCATTAATTTCACAAGATTCAGCATCGGTAAGAGGAGCAATCGGAGTCCTAATAAAATCATTGTTGTTGGTATTGGCAAAGTCACACAATTTAGTGTTATCTTGAGCCATCGTGACAAGCAAACAATCAAATACGCAAGCAAACGAGGAACAGACAAAAAAAGGTAAATAGAGAAAGCAAGGGAGGATAGAGAGAGAGGGCAAACAAACGGCAAGGGTGAAGTGGGGGAAATGAAAACGAGAGGCAAATGGAAAATAATGTAATGCGGGAGATAAGGGTTTGTGATGGGTACTTGGTATGTTGACTTTTGCGTAGACCTCCCCGGCAACGGCGCCAGAAATCCTTCTTGCTACCTCTTGAGCACTGCGTTCGTTTTCCCTTCAAGAGGAAAGGGTGATGCAGCAAAGTAGCGTAAGTATTTCCCTCAGTTTTTGAGAACCAAGGTATCAATCCAGTAGGAGGCTACGCGCGAGTCCCTCGCACCTGCACAAAACAAATAAATCCTCGCAACCAACGCGGTAAGGGGTTGTCAATCCCTACACTGTCACTTACGAGTGTGAGATCTGATAGATATGATAAGATAATATTTTTGGTATTTTTATGATAAAGATGCAAAGTAAAATAAAAGGCAATGAAAATAACTAAGTGTTGGAAGATTAATATGATGGAAGATATTCCCGGGGGCCATAGGTTTCACTAGTGGCTTCTCTCAAGAGCATAAGTATTTTACGGTGGGTGAACGAATTACTATTGAGCAATTGACAGAACTGAGCATAGTTATGAGAATATCTAGGTATGATCATGTATGTAGGCATCACATCCAAGACAAGTAGACCGACTCCTGCGTGCATCTACTACTATTACTCCACACATCCACCGCTATCCAGCATGCATGTAGAGTATTAAGTTCATAAGAACAGAGTAACGCCTTAAGCAAGATGACATGATGTAGAGGGATAAATTCATACAATATGATAAAAACCCCATCTTGTTATCCTCGATGGCAACAATACAATACGTGCCTTGCTGCCCCTACTCTCACTGGGAAAGGACACCTCAAGATTTAACCCAAAGCTAAGCACTTCTCCCATTGCAAGAAAGATCAATCTAGTAGGCCAAACCAAACTGATAATTCGAAGGGACTTGCAAAGATAACCAATCATACATAAAAGAATTCAGAGAAGATTCAAATATTGTTCATAGATAAACTTGATCATAAACCCACAATTCATCGGTCTCAACAAACACACTGCAAAAGAAGATTACATCGAATAGATCTCCACAAGAGAGGGGGAGAACTTTGTATTGAGATCCTAAAAGAGAGAAGAAGCCACCTAGCTAATAACTATGGACCCGAAGGTCTGAGGTAAACTACTCACACTTCATTGGAAGGGCTATGGTGTTGATGTAGAAGGCCTCCATGATCGATGCCCCCTCTGGCGGAGCTCCATAACTGGCCCCAACATGGGATCTCGTGGATACAGAAAGTTATGACGGTGGAATTAGGGTTTTGGCTCCGTATCTGATTGTTTGGGGGTATGTAGGTATATATAGGAGGAAGAAGTACGTCGGTGGAGCAACAGGGGGCCCATGAGGGTGGAGGGCACACCTGGGGGGGTAGGCGCACCCCCTACCTCATGGCCTCCCTGTTGGTTGCTTGACGTAGGGTCCCAGTCTCCTGGATCTTGTTCGTGCCAAAAATCGCGTTCCCGAAGGTTTCATTCCGTTTGGACTCCATTTGATATTCCTTTTCTTCGAAACCCTAAAATAGGCAAAAAAAATAGCAATTCTGGGCTGGGCCTCTGGTTAATAGGTTAGTCCCAAAAATAATATAAAAGTGGATAATAAAGCCCAATAATGTCCAAAACAGTAGATAATATAGCATGGAGCAATAAAAAATTATAGATACGTTGGAGACGTATCAAGCATCCCCAAGCTTAATTCCTACTCGTCCTCGAGTAGGTAAATGATAAAAACAGAATGTTTTATGTGGTATGCTACTAGGCATAATTTCAATGTAATTCTTCTTAATTGTGGCATGAATATTCAGATCCGAAAGATTCAAGATAAAAGTTTAATATTAACATAGAAATAATAATACTTCAAGCATACTAACTAAGCAATTATGTCTTCTCAAAATAACATGGCCAAAGAAAGTTCATCCCTACAAAATCATATAGTTTAGTCATGCTCCATTTTCGTCACACAAGAATGCTCTCATCATGCACAACCCCGATGACAAGCCAAGCAATTGTTTCATACTTTAGTAATCTCAAACTTTATAAACCTTCACGCAATACTTGAGCGTGAGCCATGGATATAGCACTATGGGTGGAATAGAGTATAATGATGGGGGTTATGTGGAGTAGACAAAAAAGGAGAAAGTCTCACATCAACGAGGCTAATCAATGAGCTATGGAGATGCTCATCGATTGATGTTAATGCAAGGAGTAGGGATTGCCATGCAACGGATGCACTAGAGCTATAAATGAATGAAATCTCAACAAAAGAAACTAGTGGGTGTGCATCCAACTTGCTTGCTCACGAAGACCTAGGGCACTTGAGGAGGCCCATTGTTGGAATATACAAGCCAAGTTCTATAATGAAAAATTCCCACTAGTATATGAAAGTGACAAGACAAGAGACTCTCTATCATGAAGATCATGGCGCTACTTTGAAGCACAAGTGTGGAAAAAAAAGATAGTAGCATTGTCCCTTTTTATTTCTCTCTCTTTTTGGGGGGCCTTCTCTTTTTTTATTGGGACAATGCTCTATTAAATTATGATCATCACACTTCTATTTATTTACAACTCAATGATTACAACTTGATACTAGAACAAGGTATGACTCTATATGAATGCCTCCGGCAGTGTACCCGGATATGCAATGAATCAAGTGTGACATATATGAAAAATTATGAACGGTGGCTTTGCCACAAATACGATGTCAACTACATGATCATGCAAAGCAATATGACAATGATGAACGTTTCATGATAAACAGGATGGTGGAAAGTTCCATGGCAATATATCTCGGAAAGGCTATGGAAATGCCATAATAGGTAGGTATGGTGGCTATTTTGAGGAATATATAAGGAGGTTTATGTGTGAAAGAGCGTATCATATCATGGGGCTTGGATGCACCGGCGAAGTTTGCACCAACTCTCAATGTGAGAAAGGGCAATGCACGGTATCGAAGAGGCTAGCAATGATGGAAAGGTGAGAGTGCGTATAATCCATGGACTCAACATTAGTCATAAAGAACTCACATACTTATTGCAAAAATCTACAAGTCATCAAAAACCAAGCACTACACGCATGCTCCAAGGGGGATAGATTGGTAGGAAAAGACCATCGCTCGTCCCCGACCGCCACTCATAAGGAAGACAATCAAAGAACACCTCATGTTTCAAATTTGTTACATAACGTTTACCATACGTGCATGCTATGGGACTTGCAAACTTCAACACAAGTATTTCTCAATTTCACAACTACTCAACTAGCACAACTTTAATATCACTACCTCCATATCTCAAAACAATCATCAAGCATCAAACTTCTCTTAGTAATCAAAACACTCATAAGAAAGTTTTTACTAATCTTGAATACCTAGCATATTAGGATTATTTAAGAAAATTACCATGCTATTAAGACTCTCAAAATAATCTAAATGAAGCATGCGAGATCAATAGTTTCTATAAAACAAATCCACCACCGTGCTCTAAAAGATATAAGTGAAGTACTAGAGAAAAACTATATAACTCAAAAGATATAAGTGAAGCACATAGAGTATTCTAACAATTTCCGAATCATGTGTGTCTCTCACAAAAGGTGTGTACAGCAAGTATGATTGTGGTAAACTAAAAATCAAAGACTAAAATCATACAAGATGCTCCAAGCAAAACACATACCATGTGGTGAATAAAAATATAGCTCCAAGTAAAGTTACCGATAGAAGTAGACGAAAGAGGGGATGCCTTCCGGGGCATCCCCAAGCTTTGGCTTTTAGGTGTCCTTAGATTATCTTGGGGGTGCCATGGGAATCCCCAAGCTTAGGCTCTTTCCACTCCTTGTTCCATAATCCATCAAATCTTTACCCAAAACTTGAAAACTTCACAACACAAAACTTAAACTAGAAAATCTCGTGAGCTCCGTTAGCGAAAGAAAACAAAAGACCACTTCAAGGTACTGTAATGAACTCATTATTTATTTATATTGGTGTTAAACCTACTGTATTCCAACTTCTCTATGGTTTATAAACTATTTTACTAGCCATAGATTCTTCAAAATAAGCAAACAACATACGAAAAACAGAATCTGTCAAAAACAGAACAATCTGTAGTAATCTGTAGGTAGCGCTAGATCTGGAACCACAACAATTCTAAAATAAATTGCTGGACGTGAGGAATTTATATATTAATCATATGCAAAAAGAATTAACTAAATAGCACTTTCCAAATAAAAATGGCAGCAGTTCTCGTGAGCGCTAAAGTTTCTGTTTTTACAGCAAGATTAACAAGATTTTCCTCAAGTCTTCCCAACGGTTCTACTTGGCACAAACACTAATTAAACACAAAAAACACAACAAAAACAGAGGCTAGATAAATTATTTATTACTAAACAGGAGCAAAAAGCAAGGAATAAAAATAAAATTGGGTTGCCTCCCAACAAGCGCTATCGTTTAACGCCCCTAGCTAGGCATAGAAAGCAATGATAGATCTAGGTATTGCCATCTTTGGTAGGCAATCCATAAGTGGCTCTCATAATAGATTCATAAGGTAATTTAATTTTCTTTCTAGGAAAGTGTTCCATGCCTTTCCTTAACGGGAATTGGAATCTAATATTTCCTTCCTTCATATCAATAATTGCACCAATCGTTCTAAGGAAAGATCTACCAAGAATAATAGGACATGAAGGATTGCAATCTATGTCAAGAATGATAAAATCTATGGGCACATAATTCCTATTTGCAACAATAATAACATCATTAATTCTTCCCATAGGTTTCTTAATAATGGAATCCCCAAGGTGTAAGTTTAAATAGCAATCATCAAAATCACGGAATCCTAACAAATCACACAAAGTCTTTGGAATCGTGGAAACACTAGCACCCAAATCACACAAAGCATAGCATTCATGATCTTTAATTTTAATTTTAATAGTTGGTTCCCACTCATCATAAAGTTTTCTAGGGATAGAAACTTCCAACTCAAGTTTTTCTTCATAAGGTTTCATCAAAGCATCAACGATATGTTTGGTAAAAGCTTTATATTGACTATAAGCGTGAGGAGAATTTTGCATGGATTGCAACAAGGAAATACAATCTATCAAAGAGCAATTGTCATAATTAAATTCCTTGAAATCTAAAGTAGTAGGTTCATTAACATCTAGAGTTTTGATCTGTTCAATCCGACTTTTATCAAATTTAGCATCAAGATCTAAAAACTCCGAATTTTTGGAACGCCTTCTAGGTAAAGGTGGATCATATTAAGTCCCATCATTATCAATATTCATATTGCAAAACAAAGATTTAATAGGGGACACATCAATAACTTTTAGATCTTCATCTTTATTATCATGAAAACTAGAAGAACACGCTCTTATAAAGGAATCTTTCTTAGCACGCATCCTAGCGGTTCTTTCTTTGCACTCATCAATGGAAATTCTCATGGCTTTGAGAGACTCATTGATATCATGCTTAGGTGGAATAGATCTAAGTTTCAAAGAATAAACATCAAGAGAAATTCTATCAACGTTCCTAGCCAACTCATCAATCTTAAGCAATTTTTCTTCAATCAAAGAATTGAAATTCTTTTGCAAAGTAATAAATTCTTTAATATTAGATTCAAAATCAGAGGGCATCTTATTATAATTTCCATAAGAATTGTTGTAGGAATTACCATAATTATTAAAGGAATTACTAGGATAAGACCTAGGATTAAAGTTTCCTCTATAAGCGGTGTTACCAAAATTATTCCTACCAACAAAATTCACATCCAAAGATTCATTATTATTCTCAATCCAAGTAGACAAAGGCATATCATTAGGATCAAAAGAAACACTTTTATTAGCAAATAATTTCATGAGTTCATCCATCTTTCCACTCAAAACATTAATTTCTTCTATCGCATGCACTTTTTTATTAGTAGATCTTTCAGTGTGCCATTGAGAATAATTAACCATAATATTATCTAGGAGTTTAGTAGCTTCTCCTAAAGTGATTTCCATAAAAGTGCCTCCCACGGCTGAATCTAAAAGATTTCTAGAAGCAAAATTCAATTCGGCATAATTTTTTTGTATAATCATCCATAAATTCAAACCATGAGTAGGGCAATTACGTATCATTAATTTCATCCTTTCCCAAGCTTGTGCAACATGTTCATGATCAAGTTGCTTAAAATTCATAATATCATTTCTAAGAGAGATGATCTTAGTTCGAGGAAAATACTTAGAGATAAAAGCATCTTTGCACTTATTCCAAGAATCAATACTATTTTTAGGCAAAGGCGAAAACCAAACTTTAGCACGATCTCTATGCGAAAAAGGAAATAGCTTCAATTTAACAATATCATTGTCCACATATTTCTTCATTTGCATATCACACAAATCAACGAAGCTATTTAGATGGGTAGCGGCATCTTCACTAGGAAGGCCGGAACACGGATCTATCATGACAAGATTCAGCAAGGCAGCATTAATTTCACAAGATTCAGCATCGGTAAGAGGAGGAATCGGAGTGCTAATAAAATCATTGTTGTTGGTATTGGTAAAGTCATGCAATTTAGTGTTATCTTGAGCCATCGTGACAAGCAAGCAATCCAACACACAAGCAAACGAGGAACGGACAAAAAGAGGCAAATAGAGAAAGAGAGGGAGGATAGAGAGAGAGGGCAAATAAAACGGCAAGGGTGAAGTGGGGGAGAGGAAAACGAGAGGCAAATGGCAAATAATGTAATGCAGGAGATAAGGGTTTGTGATGGGTACTTGGTATGTTGACTTTTGCGTACACCTCCCCGGCAACGGCGCCATAAATATTTCTTGCTACCTCTTGAGCACTGCGTTCGTTTTCCCTTGAAGAGGAAAGGGTGATGTAGAAAAGTAGCGTAAGTATTTCCCTCAGTTTTTGAGAACCAAGGTATCAATCCAGTAGGAGGCTACGCGCGAGTCCCTCGCACCTGCACAAAACAAATAAATCCTCGTAACCAACGCGATAAGGGGTTGTCAATCCCTACACGGCCACTTACGAGAGTGAGATCTGATAGATATGATAAGATAATATTTTTGGTATTTTTATGATAAAGATACAAATTAAAATAAAAGGAAATGAAAATAACTAAGTGTTGGAAGATTAATATGATGGAAGATAGACCCGGGGGCCATAGATTTCACTAGTGGCTTCTCTCAAGAGCATAAGTATTTTACGGTGGGTGAACGAATTACTGTTGAGCAATTGACAGAATTGAGCATAGTTATGAGAATATCTAGATATGATCATGTATATAGGCATCACGTCCAAGACAAGTAGACCGACTCCTGCCTGCATCTACTACTATTACTCCACTCATCGACCGCTATCCAGCATGCATCTAGAGTATTAAGTTCATAAGAACAGAGTAACGCCTTAGGCAAGATGACATGATGTAGAGGGATAAATTCATGCAATATGATAAAAACCCCATCTTTTTATCCTCGATGGCAACAATACAATACGTGCCTTGCTGCCCCTACTGTCACTGGGAAAGGACACCGCAAGATTGAACCCAAAGTTAAGCACTTCTCCCATTGCAAGAAAGATCAATCTAGTAGGCCAAACCAAACTAATAATTCGAAGAGACTTGCAATGATAACCAATCATACATAAAAGAATTCAGAGAAGATTCAAATATTGTTCATAGATAAACTTGATCATAAACCCACAATTCATCGGTCTCAATAAACACACTGCAAAAGAAGATTACATCAAATAGATCTCCACAAGAGAGGGGTAGAACTTTGTATTGAGATCCAAAAAGAGAGAAGAAGCCATCTAGCTAATAACTATGGACCCGAAGGTCTGAGGTAAACTACTCACACTTCATCGGAAGGACTATGGTGTTGATGTAGAAGCCCTCCATGATCGATGCCCCCTCCGGCAGAGCTCCAGAACAGGCCCCAAGATGGGATCTCGTGGATACAGAAAGTTACGGCGGTGGAATTAGGGTTTTTGCTCCGTATCTGATCATTTGGGGGTACGTAGGTATATATAGGAGGAAGAAGTACATCAGTGGAGCAACAGGGGGCCCATGAGGGTGGAGGGCGCGCCTGGGGGGTAGGCACGCCCCTTACCTCGTGGCCTCCCTGTTGGTTGCTTGAGGTAGGGTCCAAGTCTCCTGGATCTTGTTCGTTCCAAAAATTATGTTCCCGAAGGTTTCATTCCGTTTGGACTCCGTTTGATACTCCGTTTCTTCGAAACCCTAAAATAGGCAAAAAAACAGCAATTCTGGGTTGGGCCTCCGGTTAATAGGTTAGTCCAAAAAATAATATAAAAGTGGATAATAAAGCCCAATAATGTCCAAAATAATAGATAATATAGCATGGAGCACTCAAACATTATAGATACGTTGGAGACGTATCAACATTTCCATAGGATTTGTTCCTGTTCATGCTCAGATACACAACGTCTATTAATACGATCTACTCCTTCTTTATAAAGATTAGGGTCATCCCAAAAGTAATGTCTTAAATCATAGAAGAATTTTTTTTCTTTTGTTGGTATGTAAAGCTAGGGGGTATGTATTTAGCAACAATATAATTAGCATAGTCAGCATACCAATGTGTACTATTAGAAACATTTATTGCAGCTAATTGCTCATCAGGAAAACTATCATCAATAAGTAGTGGGTCATCAAGAACATTCTGAAGGAAATATGCCCTAGAGGCAATAATAAAGTTTTTATTTTATATTTTATTATTCATGATAAATGTTTATTATTCATGATAGAATTGTATTGATCAGAATCCTTAATAAATGTGTGAATACATAGACAAACACTGTGTCCCTAGTGAGCCTCTACTTGACTAGATCGTTGATCAAAGATGGTAGGTTTCCTAACCATGGACATGAGTTGTCATTTGATAACGGGATCACATCATTAGGAGAATGATGTGATGGAAATGAACCATCTGTTAGTTTAGCATATTGATCGTTTAGTTTTATTCCTATTGCTTTCTTCATGTCAAATACATATTCCTTCGACTATGAGATTATGCAACTCCCGGATACCGAAGGAGTACCTTGTGTACTATCAAACGTCACAAAGTAACTTGGTGATTACAAAGATGCTCTATAAGTATCTCCGAAGATGTTTGTTCGGTTGACATAGATCGATATAAGGATTTGTCACTCCAAGCATCGGAGAGGTATATCTGGGCCCTCCCGGTAATGCACATCATAAGAAGCCTTGCAAGCAAAGTGACTAATGAGTTAGTTACAAAATGATGCATTACGGAATGAGTAAAGAGACTCGCCAGTAACGAGATTGAACTAGGTATGTGGATACCAACGATCGAATCTCGGGCAAGTAACATACCGATGACAAAGGGAAAAACGTATGCTGTCATAACGGTTCGACCGATAAAGATCTTCGTAGAATACGTAGGAGCCAATATGAGCATCCAAGTTCCGCTATTGGTTATTAACCAGAGAGGTGTCTCGGTCATGTCTACATAATTCTTGAACCCATAGGGTCCGCACGCTTAACGTTCGATGATGATTTAGTATTATATGAGTTATGTGATTTGGTGACCGAATGTTGTTCAGAGTCCCGGATGAGATCACAGAAATAGACGAGGAGTATCGAAATGGTCGAGAGGTAAAGATTGATATATAGGATGATAGTAATCAGACACTGGAAGTGTTCCGAAGTGTATCGGGTATTTATCGGAGTACTGCAGGGGGGGTTACTAGAACCCCCGGGGGGAGATATGGGCCATATGGGCCATAGGAGGGGAGCACACCAGCCCACAAGGGGTGGCGCTCCCCCCACCCACCAAGGAAGGAGGCCGAGTGGGAAAAGGGAAAGAGGGGGTTTGGCCCCCGTTTCCTTCTCTCCTTCCTCTTCCCTTTTCCTCCTCCGGAAATATGGAAGGGGGAGGCCGAATTGGGGAGGACCCCAACTAGGATTCCTCCTACTTGGGGCACACCCTTGCTGCTCCCCTCCTCCTCCCACCTATATATATATGTGGGGCGGGGGCGCCTAGAACACACAACAACAAGCATTAGCCATGTGCAGCGCCCCCCTCCACAGTTTACACCCACGGTAATAGTTTTGCGGTGCTTAGGCGAAGCCCTGCGAGAACCACTTCACCATCACCGTCACCATGTTGTCGTACTGAAGGAACTAATCTACTTCCTCGACACCTTGCTGGATCAAGAAGGCAAGGGACGTCATCGAGCTGAATGTGTGCAGAACTCAAAGGTGCCGTACGTTCGGTGCTTGATCGGTCTGAGCTAGAAGAAGGACTACATCAACCACGCTGTCAAACTCTTCCACTTTTGGTCTACGAGGGTACGTGGACACACTCTCCCCCTCTCGTTGCTATGCATCTCCTAGATAGATCTTGCCTGAGCGTAGGATTTTTTTTTTGAAATTGCATGCTACATTACCCAACACACATTCTCCAACCTAGACAAGTTATCAGCTACGGGGTTCTCCGCTCCTTTTCTATCAGTGATATTCAAATCAAATTCTTGTAGCAAGAGAACTCGTCGAATAAGCCTAGGTTTGACATCTTTCTTTTCCATAAGATACTTTATTGCAGCATGATCAGTGTGAACAATTACTTTTGAATCTACAATATAGGATCTAAATTTATCACAAGCAAACAACACTGCCAAAAATTCTTCTTCAGTAGTAGCATAATTTCTTTGTGCACTGTCTAGAGTTTTACTTGCATAGTGAATAACATTCAGTTCCTTATCAACTCTTTTTCCTAGAATAACACCAACAGCATAATCACTAGCATCACACATAATTTCAAAAGGCAATTTCCTATCATGTGGTTGAACAATAGATGCAGAAATTAACGCTTTCTTGAGTGTTTCGAAGGCTTCTAAACAATCATCATAAAAAACAAATGGAATATCCTTTTGCAAAATATTTGTAAGAGGCCTAGAAATTTTAGAGAAGTCTTTGATAAATCTCCTACAGAAACCAGCATGACCAAGGAAACTACGAATACCTTTGATATCTTTAGGACATGGCATTTTCTCAATTGCATCAACCTTAGCTTTGTCCACCTCAATACCTTTTTCAGAAATTTTATGACCCAAAACAATACCTTCGTTAACCATAAAGTGGTACTTCTCCCAATTCAAGACAATATTTGTTTGCTCACATCTCTGCAAAACTCAATCAATATTGCTTAAACAATCATCAAAAGACTTCCCATAAACACAAAAGTCATCCATGAAAACCTCAACAATCTTTCACAGAAGTCAGAGAATATAGCAGTCATACATCTTTGAAAGGTAGCAGGTGCATTACATAAACCAAAAGGCATACGTCTATAAGTATAAGTTCCAAAAGGACAAGTAAAAGTGGACTTTTCTTGATCAGGTTGAGAAATAGGTATTTGTGAAAACCCAGAATATCCATCAAGGAAGCAAAAATTTGTGTGATTAGATAATATTTCTAGCATTTGATCAATAGAAGGCAGAGGGTAATGATATTTTCTAGTTTCTTTGTTTAATTTTCTAAAATCAATTATCATTCTATAGCATGTAACAATTCTTTGTGGAATAAGTTCGTTCTTATCATTAGGAACAACAGTAATACCTCCTTTCTTAGGGACACAATGGACATGACTTACCATCTACTATCAGCTATAGGATAGATTATACCTGCTTCCTGAAGTTTTAATATTTCCGTTCTTACCACTTTTTTCATCTTAGGATTTAACCAACGTTGGTGATCAAGAACAGGTTTAGCATCAGGTTCCATATTAATCTTGTGCTGACATAGAGTGGGATTGATACCCTTAAGACCATCAAGAGTATATCCAATAGTAGCTCTTTGCTTCCTTAAAACTTTCAATAATCTTTCTTCTTCATGTTCTGAAAGGTTAGCATTAATAGTAACAGGATAAATCTTTTTCTCATCGAGATAAGCATATTTCAAAGTGTAAGGTAACTGTTTGAATTCAAACACGGGATCACCTTTAGGTGGAGGAGGACCTCCTAGAGTTTCAATAGGAAAATTGTGCTTAAGTATAGGTTATTGTTCGAACAAGATTCTATCTATTTCATTTCTTTCGTGCATACGCAAATCATTTTCATGGTCTAGAAGATATTGATCTAAAGGATCAGTGGGAGGTACAACAATAGAAGCAAGACCAGTAATTTCATCCTTACTAGGCAATTATTTTTTATGAGGTTTTCTACTAAACTTGGAAATTTTGAACTCATGAGACTCATCACCAAAGCTAACACCGACAATTTGTTTCTCACAACCGATTTTAGCATTAACGATGTTCAAGAAAGATCTACCAAAGATAATGGAACAAAAGTCATCCTGTGAGGAACCAAGAACAAGAAAATCAGTAGGGTATTTTATTTTGCCACACAAGACTTCAACATCTCTAACAATCCCAAATGGTGTGATGGTGTCTCTATTAGCAAGTTTAATAGTAACATCTATGTCTTCTATTTCAGCGGGTGCTATGTCATTCATAATTTCTTGATATAAGGTAAAAGGAATAGCACTCACGCTAGCACTTATGTCGCATAAACCATGATAAAAGTGATCTCCTATTTTAACTGAGATAACAGGCATGCCAACAACGGGTCTATGTTTATCTTTCCCATCGGGTTTGGAAATTCTAGCAGCTTCACCAACGAAGTAATTAACATGCCCATCAATATTATCGATCAGGAGATCCTTAACCATAGCAACACTAGGTTCTACTTTGATTTGCTTAGGGGGTTTAGGTGCTTTGATATTACTTCTACGGACCACAGTTGAAACCTTAGCATGTTCTTTTATCTGAACAGGAAAAGGTGGTTTCTCGATGTAAGCAGTAGGAACAACTGGATCAACATTGTAGATGATAGTTTCTTCTTTAGCAACTACTGGCTCTTTAATTTCTTCTTTAATAGGGGGATGATTTTTAAACCACTTCTCTTTAGGGAGATCAACATGAGTAGCAAAATATTCACAGAAAAAGGCTACTATCTCATAATCAAGTCCATATTTAGTGCTAAACTTTTGAAAAACATCAGTATTTATAAAGGATTTAACACAATCAAACTTACGCTTAATACCTGACTCTTTACCAACGTCGAGTTCCAAATCTTTAGAGTTGTGTTTAATTCTTTCCAAGAGGTCCCACCTGAATTCAATAGTCTTCTTCATAAAAGAACCGGCAGAAGAAGTATCAAGCATGGATTGGTCATTACGAGAAAGCCGAGGATAGAAATTCTGAAAGATAATTTCTCTCGAGAGCTCATGACTGGGGCATGAATATAACATTGACTTAAGCCTCCCCCAAGCTAGAGCGATACTTTCTCCATCACGAGGCCAAAAATTATATATAGAATTCCGATCATGATGAACTAGATGCATAGGATAATTTTTTTGATGGAATTTCAATTTCAACCGATTCCAATTCCAAGACCCAATATCATCACATAGCCTATACCATGTCAATGCCTTTCCCTTCAAAGATAAAGGGAAAACCTTCTTATTAGCTTCATCTCTGGGTAAACCTGCAAGCTTAAACAATTCATAAATTTCATCCACATATATCAAGTGCATATCAGGATGTTCGATTCCATCTCCTACATAAGGATTAGCTAGCAGTTGTTCTATCATACCCAAAGGAATTTCATATTCAGTATTTTCAGTAGGTGCAGTGAGTTGAGGGGCAACTAATTTTGGTTCCGATCAAGGTGAAGATACCCCGAACAAACCCCTCAAAGGATTGTTCTCCATAGTAACAAGTGACGATAAATGCCAGCACGTAGTAATAACTTTTTTTCCTTACCAAGAGCGCTTCACACCCTGGTAACGACGCCAGAAAAGAGTCTTGATGACCCACAAGTATAGGGGATCAATCGTAGTCCTTTCGATAAGTAAGAGTGTCGAACGCAACGAGTCGAAGAAGAAAATGACAAGTGGTTTTCAGCAAGGTAATGTCTACAAGCGCTGAAATTGTAAGCAACAGATAATTTGGTACCAGGATAATTTGTAACGAGCACGTAACGGTAACGGCAAATAATATGCAGCAAGATAGCCCAACCTTTTTTTGGCAAAGGACGGGCCAAAACAGCTTCTTATAATAAGCAAAGTGTTCTTGAGGGCACACGGGAATTTCATCTAGTCACTTTCATCATGTTGGCTTGGTTTGTGTTCACTACTTTGATAATTTGATATGTGGGTGGATCAGTGCTTAGGTGATGTTCTTACTTAAAAAAACCTCCTACTTATGATTAACCCCCTCGCAAGCATGCATCTGCAACTACAAGAAAAGTATTAAGATAGAATCTAACCATAGCATTAAACTTTTGGATCCAAATCGGTCCCTTACGAAGTGGGGCATAAACTAGGGTTTAAGCTTCTGTCACTCTAGCAATCCATCATCTAATAACTACTCCACAATGCATTCCCTTAGGCCCAAATATGGTGAAGTGTCATTTAGTCGACGTTCACATGACACCACTAAGGAAATCGGAACATACGTATTATCAAAATATCAAACACATATCAAGTTCACATGATTACTTGCAACATGATTTCTCCCGTGACCTCAAGAATAAAGGTAACTGCTCACAAGTGATAAATATGTTCATGATCAGAGGGTATTAAATAGCATAATGGATCTGAACATATAATCTTCCACGAAATAAACCATATAATGATCAACTACAAGATGTAATCAACACTACTAGTCACCCACAGGTACCAATCTGAGGTTCCGGTACAAAGATTGAATACAAGAGATAAACTAGGGTTTGAGAGGAGATGGTGCTGGTGAAGATGTTGATGAAGATTGGTCTCCCCAAGATAAGATGGTTGTTGGTGACGATGATGACGATGATTTTTCCCTCCGGGAGGGAAGTTCACCCGCCGGAATCACTCCACCGAGGGGCAAAAGTGCTCCTGCCCAAATTCCGCCTCGAGACAGCGGCGCTCCGTCCCGAAAGTCTTCTCCTTATTTTTTTCTAGGTCAAAATGACTTATATAACAGAAGATGGGCACCGGAGCAGGGTCGAGGAGGGCACAACCCACCAGGGCGCGCCCAGGTGGGTTGTGCCCACCTAGTGGGGCCCCTCTGATAGTTATTCGCTCCAATAATTCTTATTTATCACATAAAAATTATTCGTGAAGTTTCAACTCATTTGAAATTGTGCAGTCTATACGGTATATTTAGTCTTATTAATAGAAAAATATGGATTACATTGTCTCTCCTTAGCTTGGTTGTTAGTCATCATAGACCGGTTGCTAGCTTGATTAGGCGGCCGGTCAAGACGCTCCCTGACGATTTGCTGATATGTAATTGAGATTAGAGATTTTTGTTATGTGATTGATTAGTCGAAATTATCAACTACCCATCCCTTAGCACACGTACGTACTGCATCAGGTAGTTAGTTAATTTGACCCCTTCGCTTTGGTCGGAATCACTAGCCGCTGGTGATATAAAATCTGTTTTATTAGTGGTTAGGAGATAAAATATTAATTAGCTCGCCAAACTAATCATCTGGGGTCCAAATTAAGAAACACAGGCTACAATACAACCGTAAGTATGTTCTTGTCTCTTTGCCTGTCTTTGTTGTTGCGGGGGCTTGTCTCTTTGCTTCGTCGAGCGATTGAACCGATCGAACAACTAGCCAGCACTTGTTTTGCAATGCATTGTTGGTGATTGATTTGTGCAACGAGAAATCCTCCAAATCCCTGGTTCGAATTCTGAGGCACTGGTTCGCTACCTATCAGCTAGACGGCAAGCTTGGCATCGCTACGACGAGCAAGGCATGACGGAGGGACGCAAGGCACGGCAAGGACACAGTGAGCTACCCAAGTTCAGGCCAACCTATAGTGTAAAACCCTACTCATGCTTGGTGGGATTGCTTGTGGAGACAATGCTCTTGGAGCTACAAGGTAGGTCTCAGGGGTCGATTGCGTGATCTCCCGCTATGGTGGAAGCACTGTCCCTTTTTATAGTTGCCTTGGTCCTCTCCCCTCGAAAATTGGCAGGAAGGGTTGCCACACGACCAACTTCAATGAGGGACAGGCGTCCATCCTTATCCTGACAAAAATAGTCTTCGCCTGCTAAAGACGCTATCCTGGCGTGCGGGTGAGCTCAGCGATGACGCCTGCCCTAGCGCACCATGACATCCTAATCTTCTTGCATCGAAATGGTAAGCTTTGGAGCCTACTTTGGGGAGGCAGATGCCGCTGCTCCCTTATCACCAAAGAAGAATCTTGCCCTAGCCACGCCCGCTGGCACGGTCTTCGTTGTTGTCACCTGGTGCAGGCGCGACACCCACGTGATGGGCACATGGCCACGCGACTGGCGCTGCGAGACTTCCTGCGCGAAGGGCCTCGCGGGGGCTTGCCTCGTGAGGGGGGCGTCACGAGGCCACCTGCAGCTTGATGTTTTCTTCTGTAGAGTCTTGCCTCGTCGAGAGGGTCCTCGCGAGGCGTCTTGCTTCGCGGCGCCTACGGCTAGGCCGCCTCCTCGGGCCTTCTCCAGGTGTCGCTTCCTTGGCAGTAGGCAGCGGGGCCGTGGTACCCTGGTTTCCACTGGGTCGACATGCATGGTCTTTAGTTGGGATATTTAGTGATCTATAGACTTACTCGTACCATTTATTTTTGCAATGTTTCTGGAACTAAAATAATGTTGCAATGAAAATGGTTTACATGTTATAGTTCAATGAAGTCTAACAATCTCTCATTCAGTCTATCAAACTCTCTTCGAAATTTAATAAAGTAACAAATATAGTAGTACGACTATCTAGAAAGCCCGTACAAGCAACGGCCGATAGGCGATCGATGAAGACACATCAATGTGTGTGTCGAGCAATGCACCCATGCGTGCATGCATTTTGTTGCGATCGAGCTAGGCCGGGGACCCTGCGGCGGACGGCCGGCCGTCCGGCCGGTTCCGCGCGCACCAACCGACGACAGACCGTCCGCCGTCCTTCCGGCCGATCGAACGCCGGCACGCACATGGAGGCACATGGACGCTATCTACAACCACCTCTGCATCGACCGGTCGACCTCGACGATCGATCTCCATGTCCGTGTCATGCATGGATGAAGATGGAAGATCTTGGCAACCTGCGCATCTCATTGTTCTACGACTGCACATGTACGTGCGTGACGAGTCCACATCGACTACCTGACTACTCAGTACTCATCGAGCGGCAAATCCCCGCGCGCTAATGATGGTCTAATCATATGATTACTTTTATATTTAACTCATGTACACTGATATCATAGGCATCATCATTGCCCACTAGAAGATTCCTCTTTGCAAATGCACACCTGAATTATTAATCATACATTCCAATCGAAACCAAACGATAAGAGCATCTCCAGCCGTTCAGCCCCCCAGGGCGTCGAAAAAAGCGGTATGGGGGAGAACCGGCGCTAGATTGGTCCCTGGGGGCGACCTAGCTCCCAACCACGTCCCCCGGCGCCGACCCCCAGCCGCGGCAAATTCAAATATAGTCTCATTCCCGCTCATAAAATAGACGCCACAAATTCGGCGATCACGCGGCCACAAGTTCGGCGTACAAAAAACAGAAAGGACGTGCGTGCGCATCAGACGGCGAGGTCGGCCTCCAGCGTCGGCGGAGTCGGCGTGCGCGGGCTTCGTGGGGTCTCTGTGCTGGGCGACGTCGGCGTGGCTTCTGTGCTGCGGGTGTTCTCAACGGCATCATCAGTCGGGCTTGGCGGCGGCGGCGTGAGCGTCGGCGTGGGCGTCGTCGTCGATGGAAGCTCGTTCAGGATGAGGCCCCACTCCGCCAAGTACCACGCCTTGACCGCCTCGTCGTTGCTCTGGAGCATGTCCGCCTCGCCCAGCGGGAAAGCCAGGTCGGTGTTTCTCTTCTTCACGGCGATGTTGGTCCGGAGTAGGTCGAGCTTGATGGCGCTGCTCGACATCAACGCCGACCACCGCGCCTCGGTCTTCTCTTCACGAAGGGCGGCCCGGGCTTGTGCGTCGGCGATGCAGTGCTCGATGGATTCCTGCACTGGAGCGGTGGCCGCGTCGGCGTGTTTCCCCTTCTTGGCACATTTGTTGCCGTCCGGCCGCCCGTCTGACGCGCCCGGAGTCGGCGCGTCCGGCTTGTAGGTCTCCTTGGCCTTGTCGAGGGTGCACCGGACTTCCACCCACTTCTCGCATTTGTCAATGCGCTTGTAAACGTCGCTGTTGCCCTGTCGATACATGGCGAACATGCGCAGCAACTGCGCGGAGGAACAAACAGTTGACGGGCGCACACGGCGAAGAGAGGCGGGAGACCGGCATGCCATACCTGATCCTCAACTCTGGCGCCGCTCTCCGGGCGAGCCGCGACCTCCTCCACGATCCCATGCCATTTGTTGCACGCCCCTTGGATACGCCCTCAATGGTTCGCCATCGCCTTCGTCCCGCGCTGCATGTAGATTCCTTTAAAGTAGGGGTCGACGAGCTTGCGCTCGTCGAACTCGGCCTTGATGCGCTCCCAGTACGTCTCGATGCTCTGGTTTGTACCGGTGGTCGGGTCAAGGCAGACGACTTTCCATGCTTCGGCGAGGCATTCCTCCTCTTTGGACGCCCACTTGATTCGCGGCTCGCCGGACCTGGCCGCTCGCTTCTTCTTCTTGCTCCTCCTCGCCGGAACAGTCGCCGGCTCCTCCTCCTCCTCCTCCTCCTCTTCGTCCTCCTCCTATTGCTCCTCCTCGCCGTAGACGTAGCCGAGCTCGCCTTCCATGCCGCCGCTCAGATCCACGGTGTCGTCCGGGGTGGCGAACCCGGGAGACGCGGCGGCCGCAGCCGAGCCTGTCGCGATGATGTCATCCATGTCGGCCTCGGTCTCGTCGGTGTCGCCGAGGTGCGAGAAGGGCAGCGCGCCACGGCGGAGAGGGGCGTCGGGGAGGACGCATAGGCGGGCGGCGAGTAGTTGTATGGAGGGTACTGCACGCCGGTGAAGGCGGGCGAGGGTGTCCGCTGGGCCGGGTGTCCATGGGGGAAGGTGACGTTGGGGTTGAACCCATCGTGCGCGTCCCCGTCGACGTAGCCCGGTGAGGGCGTGCATCCCCATGGCTGTGGCGACGGAGAACCAACGCCTTGCTGGCCCCAGGGCGCGTACTGGGCGTGGCTGCCGGGTGGATTCATCATCCCCGCGCGAGTCGCCTCCGCCTCGGCTTGGTCCACCGAAGACGCCGCCGCACACGCCGCGTTGTCATGGGCCTTCTTGGCGATCGCCCTGTTCCACTGGTCGGCGGTGACAGCCTCGCGTCGCTGAACTTCCACCCTCCACTTGGCGTTTGTCATGCCCGGTGGCTTGGACGGCGGCGCCCTCGGCTTCCTCTGCTTCGGCTAGGCGACGGGGGCGGTCGCGGTTGCCGCGGCGCGGGGGGCGACGTACTTCTTCGGTGGCATGGTGGCGGAGGCGAGCGGGAAATTGGCGGGAGGAATGGAGAGAATGGGAGGGAAGTGGGGAAAAGTGGGATGAAACGGCAGGAAGAGGCGCTCGACTCGCCGACAGGGCGGACCCATGCGAACTTTTCGCTTGTGCCGGCGCCCCCAGGCGTCCCGCAGGGTGCCGGGTTCGTCCTGGGTCCGCCGGCACTAGTTTTGGCCCGAGCCGGAAAAAAAACGGACTTCTGGGGACGCGACTGGACCGTTTTTTCAGCGCCGGCGAGGCAAACACGTATGGGGAGGACCTGTTGGGGACACGGCTGGAGATGCTCTAACCTTACCATGCTGATATTTTCTTCTTTTTATTCATTTACTAATAACATTTTAAGCATGGATCATCTGTAGCAGATCATGCATGTGGCAAGTGGCCATCGGAGCTCCCTAGTCTGGTCCCTACTTGTAGTTCAATCTCTCTCACGCATACGTACATCGCAAATTGGGCATCCTATGGCCCTACCGAAATCAAGGTTTTTGGAACCTTTCTCCCTTCATCAGATGGATTACCTACATTTGGTCTCTGGTACCAGAAAAAACTACCAACTGCCACACAGAGTACCTACCGGTCCGATCTCACCTGCAGCCAGCCTCTTCTTTAATTGTAGTATCATGCACTGACCGGTACCATCATTATGGAAACCGTTGTCTCTGATGTTTACATGTGAAATCGATCGAATCGATCATATCAGGAGCGTGTCAGAGGACAAATTATCAGAGGAACGCCACTAGTACTAATTATATAGCTAGAAGCCATTGTTTGGTTGGAGAAATAACATTTTCTATATAAACAAGTGAGATAGTATATGTTGCTGCCGTCCTTTTTCAAATGCCAAGTAGGATATAAATTGGAAGATATATACTATATAGTGTGTATGTACACATGGATGAGCGAGTACAGTGACACTGGACAAAATCAAAGTTGACTCATCACCAACCGAAGAAGGGAGAAGGATAATAACATGCACACATGCATACACTTGCATGTCTGTGGTACTATACACAGTAGATAAATCACACAACTTGCAAGAAACTAATAGATCGAGTCACTAGCTACCATTGCAAGTTGCAATATTCTTCCTTTTCTAATACCCCCTGGTTAGATTAGGAAATGATTTTGCATTTTCTAATATTTTTTATTTTCTAATACCCCCTGCAATCTAGTCTGCATCCGCCGGCCCACACGTATGCTGAACAGCTTTATAGATCGAGCGAAGCCGGACCCATGAGGTGCGGGTCCAAGCCATCTGGTGATGCATGTTCTCCTCCTAGATATTTCTTATGGTGATGCATGCATACATGCATGCCTGCAAGTTCTATGTATCTCCATGCTGAAGGAGTTTTTACTTAGACATTGTACATGCATGTGCGGATAGACATGCACCGATGCAGTCCTACGGAAATAAATGGAACATTACGGATACACGTCAACAAAAGAGATCAATGGTTGTTGTAGTAGTACTACTCCCTCCATTCCTAAATATAAGTCATTTCAGAGACTCCAATATGAACTACATAACAAAGCAAAATGAGTGAATCTACACTCTATAATATGTCTATATACATCCGTATGTAGTTCATATTAAAATCTCTAAAAAGACATATATTTAAGAACAAAGGGAGTACAATCTAAATGTCCAACCCATCAGGGTTTTAGTCCTGGACTTGGCATCCGTGGTCAAATTTTTTTGGATTTATTTCAATCCTTCCCACGATGTGCGTTCGCTAGGAGGAGACGTCCCCGTCGATTACAAAGGCGTATGTGGTGACTTTGTTAATCTTAAGATGATGTGTCGGCCCAGCCTCTCAGAGATACTCATAAGGATATGTGTGCCTGAGTGCATTCATAGGGAATAAATGTGTGTATGTGAGCGCCTGTTTCTGTACTGTGTTTAAAAAATATTGGTTACGTACTAGTGTAGGATATAATTGATTTGTTTGACACGTTTCGAGCAGTAATGATCGATAAAGATGATCAAATCAAGCATGCAAAGTGAACGACTGGATCGAGGCAACCTGCAGCTACGGCTGCTACGCCTCTACTAGTGGAGTTTATAATTTCGAAACTACTATACAGACGACAGTCCCTACACGACACGGGAACGACAGTCAAATCCAGTCGTCTCTCTGTGTGTGAGAGAGAGAGCAAGAGAGAGAGATGGTGCCGAGCGTCAAGCGTGTTCCTCCTGGTTGAAAAGGCGTTGGTCCGTCGGTACGTGGTCTCACGCGTAAGCGTATGCGTCACTCACTCACTCAAGCGCATGCATGTCTTGGTCGATTGCCGGTGAATATATGGAGAGCTAGCTTACCAAGCATAATTATCATGGACATGCATGCATGCGTCGGTCAATGCATGTGCTTAATTACAGACACGGTCAGTTAGGCTGATGTGCATGCATGTACTTGTACGTCCACGTGGCAGGTGAGACCACGCCGGTCATGCATGTCGGATGGCTCGTCGTCGGCGCACGTGATTAGTAAGCGTACGTACGCGCGGCTGGTCCGAGAACGGCGCGCGGTCGGCCGCTGCGCTGACGAACGTACTTCTCCGGCCGCCGGCCCACGTCGATCGACGTGCGTATGTGCATGCGCATCATCGACGGTTTGCATGCATGTATGTAGCTCGTTTTTGCACTACATTTTCGACGGTCAAATCTTTCAGTGCGTTTTTTTGTGATGGGCAGTTCCAACGAACCCAAGTAGCATTGAGCCAGCACGGTCCATGGACATACCACAAGCCAATATTCCTAAGCATGATAGCTTGCATGCCAATCTAAAAGTGTCCACATTATATTCCTCCTGGATAGCAAGGCCAACTTGAGCAGGTACACATAGTCTCATAGTGCATTGGTCAATTTTGACTTGCGTGTGTTAAACCTTGCACACCAAGTATCGTCCATTCTACCTACATAATGCCTTTGCATTCTTTTTTTTTACGGGCTCAAACTTTGTATTACTCAATCAAGGTCTCATTATAATCCTCAGCAACTATCTCCAAAACTTCAGGAGGACCTGACCCTAACCAAGTCATAGTCCTATTATTAAGATGACCAAAAGTAGCTAATTTGTCATTCACCTTATTTTGTTAACGAGCGACATGAGTAATACAAGTTTGATGAGAATTCAATGACAATCTAATCTCATTAACTAGCGACAAGTAAACCGAACGATCAGTACTACCACATGTGATCATGGACACTGCAACAGAAGAATCCAGCTTAGTTTCTATCGGCAGTGAAGTTCGTTGAATCGAGGAAGACAAACCCTCCCTGCAGGCACAAAGCTCCGCCTCCAACGCATCCCTGCAAGAGTATAGCGCCCTGCAAGCTGAGAAAATGATCCTCCCTGACTCATCTCGCAAAATCATGCCCGCTCCAGCGTCATCGCATGACACAAAAGCACCATCAGTGTTCAGTTTTTTCCATCCCTGATTTGGTTTTGCCCAGCTAGGCGCCTTGGGCGTATGTATAACTGGCTGTACTCCGGCATCCATGGTAATGTACGATTTACATTTTCCTGGATCAGCACCACTATCATGTTTGATGGCCAGAAGTGAGTCCAGATACCTCCGCAAGAACCTGACCGACACATCCATTGGCGGAGCCGGTTTGTGATGCACGACCTCGTTGCATACATACCAACTTCTCCAGAATACAAGAAGTAACATACACCTCTCCAGCTAACTTCTTGGTTCAAGTAACTGCAGTAGCCACTCCTTCTCACAGTTAACTATTAGTTGTAGACGAGGGAGCCTCCAGATTTTTGCCATTTGCATATATAAATCCCTCCCAAATTGACATCTCAAAAATGGATGGTAATTGTCCTCCGTATCCAGACCACACACTGGGCAGATGCTAGTAGTTTCCAGGCCAATCTTCTGTTTATTTTTCCACGTCGGCAACCCATCAATCACAACTCTCCATGCAAAGTTTGACACTGTTGGCGGTACTCCAAGTTCCAAATAAACTTCCAACAGCTCCTCGCTCCGGAGGGCGACGAACTAGATGATGCATCATTAGACCTATGTGCCTCGTCGAAAGCCAGATGATAGGCATTCTTCACGGAGAAGACACCCAACTTGTCAGGCCCCCAAGCAATGACATTTCGCCTCTCCTTGGGCAGGCTTTGATCCTCAAGATCTCCACCACGTCTGCTTGTACGAAATATTGGTTAAGAATTTGAGTCTTCCATGAACCATTATCATTCAGCAGATCGTAGACATATCAAATGCGACGAAAGCCCTGCCTAGAGATCGGTTTATACGAAAAAGGGTGTGGGATCCAACTATCCCGCCATACTCGAATGCTTCTCCCATTACCCACTCTCCAAATCAAGCCTTTCTTCAATAACTCCAAGCCGTGACTAATGGCCTACCATGAGGAAGAAGCATTTCCGGTGAAAATCGTATCTTCAAGCTTGCCATCAGGGTAGTATTTGGATTTGAGCAAACGTGCGCACAAGCTATCCGGTCTTGTTAATAGTCTCCAAGCCTGGCGGGCTAGAAGAGCTTGGTTAAATAGACAAAAATCCCGAAAGCCGACTCCACCCCTTTCTTTTGGTTGCATAAGCTTATCCCATCCCTTCCAATGTACCTTCCTTTTACCCTTCTCCGACCCTCAATAAAAGTTCCTCACCATTCGAGTGAGGTCACCGCACACCGAGAACGGTAGCTTGAAAACTCCCATTATGTATGTGGGCAATGCTTGTGCGACAGACTTTATAAGCACCTCTCTTCCCGGCTGCAGATATCCATCCCCCCGCTGAACAAGTCTTTTGGTGAGGCTCGTTTGAATATTTTGAAATTTACCTTTAGACATGTGTCCCTCGGGTGTAGGAAGACCCAAGTACTTCTCCTCAAAGACTATACTTGTAACTTGGAGAGCGTCCCTAACCTGCTCTTGAACCGAGGCTGGGCACGCTTCACCAAAAAAACATTGAACATCTGCCATAGTTTAGGCTCTGACCTGTTGCCGAACTATACAGGTCCAAAGATGCTTTAACCTGCTCTGCTTGATCCCTCGAGGCCTTAAAAAACAGCAAAGTGTCATCTGCAAAAAGCAAATGGGAGATGCCCGATACTCTCCTATAAATTTTGACTGGTACAATATTGCCGGATTGCACCCTGCTTTTCAAGATAGCTGAAAGTCCATCTGCCACAAATAAGAATAAGAATGGAGAGAGTGGGTCTCCTTGCTGCAGCCCACGCGATGGTGCAAATGAATCCAGGAGAGTTCCATTTAATTTTACTGAGTATCTCACCGATGTGACACACGCCATTATCCAGTCAATCCATCGCTTAGAGAACCCTAACCTTTGCATCACCTACTTCAAGAAAGCCCAATCAACCCGATCATAAGCTTTTGACAAATCCAACTTATAGGAACAAAAACTCCTTGTAGAATCTTTCTCTTGTTTGATATAGTGTAAACACTCGAAGGCAACCAAAGTGTTGTATATAATCATCCTACCTGGGAAAAAAGCACTTTGCTCCACCGAGATTATATCATCCAATAAAGGGCGTAACCGGTTAACTAAGCACTTGGAAATTACCTTGTAAGTCACATTACAAAGACTTATGGGTCTGTAGTCGGACATTCTTGAGGGGTTGGAGATTTTTGGAATGAGCACAATCGATGTTGCATTAACTCCCTCTGGCATAATTCCAGTGCTGAAAAAATCCCTGGCCGCTGCCATCACCCCCTCCTTCACCGTACTCCAGTTACGTTGGAAGAAATGTGCGAGAAATCCGTCTGGGCCTCGTGCCTTGAAAGGCCCGATCTGGAACATTGCATCGGATATCTCCTTATCCGTGAACGGAGCACACAGCCTTACATTGTCAGCCGGCGACACCACTCATTCAAACAGATCCACTACCTCAATTGCATCCAAAGTGGGATCAGCTGCAAAGATATTGTGAAAGTACTCATTTGCGATCCTGCTCATAGCTGCAAACTCCGTATGGACAGTTCCAATGTTGCCCGTCAGTTCCCGGATCTTATTTTTTCTCGCTATCCAAACTGCTTTGCTTTGAAAATACTTTGTATTTCGATCGCCTTCCTTGACCAAGAAATCCTCGATCTCTGCATCCACAACATCTCTTCTTGATATAATAGTTCATTCATTTTATCCATTACTCCTCTTATTTCTTCCTTGTCCGCATTCATATGCATAAGCTCTTCCAGTTGAGTTCTTGACTTCGCAAGTTCTCTCGTCACATTGCCAAACTTCTTACTCCATGACCCTAAGGCCGTCATAGTTTTACATAGGGCATCTCTCATTTCTGGGAGATTGTGAATCTCTCCTACTGCACCCCATGCATCATCCACCACCTTTGGCAATGTTGAATCCCTCTCCCAAATACCTCATACCTTCTACTCCTCTCCCTCGTTGGACCCGGATCCGGCTCTGCCTTAAGAAAGACCACGACGTGATCCGAACATGGGGTTGGGATATGCTCAACTGCAGCGAACGCAAACAAATTACGCCAATCATTTGTGGCCACCGCACGATCAAGTCTCACCTTGACATTTGCCGACCTGCCCCGTCTGTTATCATATGTGAAAGGAAGGCCGGTGAACCCAAGATCCACTAGCTCACATACCTCCAACATGTCCCGAAAAGCTACCATCTGTGCTTCCGCCCGAGGCGTGATCGAGAAGTGTTCGAATTCCCACATAGCTTCATTAAAATCACCGATTACCAGCCATGGCAAATTATTGACAGCTTTCAGGCTCCGTAACTTAGTCCACATTAAGTGCCTATTCTCCACCCGCGGCTCCCCGTACACAAACGTGGCTCTCCATTCCGCCGCTCCTTCTTGGACTTTGATAACTGTATCAATGAATATGTCATCTTTGTCCAAAATTTCTACCACACATTCTTCCCTCCAGTATAGCACCAAACCACCACTCAGACCATTACTGTCCGCTCCACAAAAACCCTTAAGACCCAGTTTGGCCCGGATCCTTTTCATCTTCTCCTCCTTTTGTCTAGTTTCACACAAAAAACAAGCATGGGGGAACGCGACTTACACAACGTCGCTAACTCACGAACTGTCCGGGTGTTCCCCCCTCCCCGGTAGTTCCAACTTAGGCAATTCATTGGGCCCGGAGGTCATCCTCCCCGGAGGCCGCCTACGTAGAAGTATCCATATCAACTCCCTCCCTCCCACCCATCTCTCCATCTCCCTGTCTTCTCCTCTTCACAATAGGGTTTTTGCCAGGTGTGGTGTTAGGATCTGACTGGACCCCTTCACCCACAGTCTCTCCATACTCCAGTGGAAGGACCGCATCAGCCACCTTGCCGGCCAAGTTGGGCACATCCTGGCCATGCACATTGACCGAACCATCATCCCCTACAAGTCTTTTCCTAGCTGTACATTCCTCAGCAGCCCTCACCATCTTATATTTCATGATATCCATCCCCATCGACAGCTCCACTCCTCCCTCTCTCAGAATATCAACATCAACCCTCTCCTCCGCAGCACATGCTCTACCTTCTCTAACTCCACCACCTCTACCACCCCTTCTTCCTCATCGACCCCCACCAGCAGGGTCACCACTCCCTCTACCTCCATCGCCCCCTCCTCCTCTACCTCCTCGTGTACCCAAGCCCACTGGGTCACTGACCCAATGCAACCATTCCCCCCATTCACATAACGCACTATCATGTACTCCATCTCCACACTCCTACACAACATGTCCCATACGGCCACAAAACTAGCAGAAGTCTGGGAGTTTCTCGTAGTACACATAATACCTCTTCCTCTCCTTCAAGGTAATATGAACAAACCTTACTAATGGCAAAGTTACATTAACAAACACCCGAACTCTCAAGAAGTTTGACGGATTGATTTTTCCTTCATTCACAGTCACTGTAAATGGAGGTTCTCCTACCTTCTTTGCCACCTTCTTAGCCAACTCGTTCTTCCTCGTCAATCCGTCTGGCAAACCTTTTATCCTAGCCCACAATGGATACATGTTTAGATCATATTCTTCCACGTCCGAGAAGCCATCATATTCTACGAAAACCACCGGATCCCTCCTGAACTGCCATCATCCCCCTTCCATCACACGCTTCCAATCTCCTAAACAATGGCATTGAGCCAAGAACAAGTTGGGACCCTTGATGTTGAAGGTCACCCCCTGCGCACAAGCCCACGCGTTCCTCATGGAGTTCAACAGCGAGGCATGACTAAACGGCTGTAGGGTGTGAACCCTAAACAGCGCCATCCAGCGTACATCCTTGATCAACTCTTCAAACTCCCCGGACAAATCCAGAGCTTCCTCCTCCTCTCCTTGCAGCTTAAGATTCACAAACACGTCCTCCAGATAATGGTTTGGACCATGCTGGTCCCAATCAGCTTCGTCTTCTTCCTTCTGATCATCCACAACCCCCCGATCTTCCTCCCGTCATCATTGCTCTCCGCCGTCGCGCTCCCCGGGTCCATCCCGGTTTCCGCAGATGGATCTTCAACCCTAGGCTCCCTTACTTCCGGATTCTCCACCTCGCTGTGCACCCCCTGCCTACTCGTGTCGTCCATGGAATCGCCGAAGACCAGTACTACCTCCCCCGTTACGGAATCCGCTCAAGAACCAACTCTCGATTGATGCGATTTACGTGGAATTTGGTGTATTCGGCGGCGCCGCCGAAGGAAGGGTTGGACCCTAGAAAACCCTAGGGGGAAATAGTCCCACCATAATGCCTTTGCATTCATGCTGTATAAAAGTCGGAGTATCATTTCAGCTAGACACGGTAAAGTGTGACACGACTTTGTAACTTCATTTTAGTATAAATGTCTGATGACTAATGTCTGACCCAACACTAAGGCTAAACAAGAATGCATGTAGTCCTTTTTGTAATTAACTCCAGTATATAATGTTACTACTATTGAGTAGTTACATTTGTAAAGACACGATGCATGTATGCCGTCGTTTTGTCCATTGCTTTAATTTATCTTTTCCCCTTTTGATCGGCAATGCATGAGCTTCAGTTCTTCTCTAGAAACAGTCTTCGCAAATGCGCCAAACCAGGGTGTCCCGGCGGCCCCTCCCCTCCTTACATACACCAAGCTCCACCTCCGCTAATGGTTACGGGGGTTATTTTATTCTCAGCCCATTAGAGATCAACTCTAGGTTATGCACAAAAAAAAGAGATCAACTCTAGGTTTTCAGTGTTTTGACAGCATTTGTGTATTATTTAAGGCAGATTATAACCTCTACTTCTAAATGGGGAGTTGGTAACCTGGTACGGTTTATTTTCGTCTATTTTTTTCATCTCACCTTCCACCATCCCTTCCATCAAATGATTAATGTAATTAATTAGCTAGACAATTAATTGCATACACAATTAATTTGGTCCATTTAAAAAAAATTCGTGCAGAATCAATTTGAAAACCGAGTCATTAATGCAATTAATTAATAAGGTAAAGACTTTAATTATACCTACAGATAATTAGGAGTAGGGATATTTTTCGCAGTTAGGCAGATAATTAATTGATTTGGCTGTCGGTTAATTAGGCATGTGGAGTATTAGGTAGGATGTTAATTATTTATGTAATTAATTAATTATGCAAGTAGTTGATCACGCTGAATCATTTTGAAAGCGCTTGTGAGCAAGGACGATCAACAGGCTCCCAGCGACATGACCGAGCATGCTTGCAACATGGACAACGGCCACCATGCATTTGCAACATGGGTGACCTAGCATCCACCAAGATGGATAACGACCATGCTCTGTAGAATGTCCACACGTTGATGGTTGCTGAAGCGTTCACGGGGTAGGATAACATGCCACTACATTGGCTAGGTGGTTCATGCTATAGTTGAAAGGGAGAGTGTTCCAAGAATAAGAAGGAAAACAAACTAAACGACCAAGTGGTCCATGACGTTGGAGAAGAAAAGAGTGTTACAAAGAAAAGCGAAACAAGAAAGAAAAGGTATTATAGAAAATAAGTAGGAATGAGAACTAAAACTGGAGAGGAGGAGGAACAAGAAGATAAGGCGTCGCTGACAAATGTACTGATGTTGACGTGGTGCTGGTTGGCACCAACGAAACAGGTTGGTGAAGAGGCTAGGAATAGAAGATGTAGGAAGGACGAGGAAGAGAAGAATGACAATTATCCTTCTAGCAATGAATGGTAAGCTTATTAGTGACTAGGAATACATTCAGTTTGCCACTCGCCTCTCATGTCCGTATGCATTCGCAAAGCTAAATGGACATTTGAGACATATCTATATAGTTATTTATTGTTTTGTGTCAATAGTATGTGTTAGTTTAAGCCACTCTATTATATTGTCAAAAGGGGTAAGCGGTGCACGGAACTCCTGCTTGCGCAGAGTCCGGGGAAGGGTCCAACCACTTTGGGTCTATTGTACGCAGCATTTCTCTACATTTCTGCAAGAAACTGTTTCCATGACTCGAACCCATGATCTCATGGTCACAAGGCAACGGCTTTGTCGTTGCGCCAAGGCTCCCCTTCCCACTCTATTATATTGTAAATGTGAAAAAAATTCATCTCTGTTGCAACGCATGGTAAAGGTGAGGTGGGCGTCATCTGGTTTTAAAGGAGGAGACTCCAGCGACAAATGTCCCGCTACGGCGGGAAACCGAGCGAGAAGGGGAGGTGCCGGCAGAAAAGGGAATTATGTGTTGTGGGGTGGTGTTTTTGTGTTGGGTCCGTGTGTTGAAGATAACATGGCGGATAGTCCGGAAAACCATATTTCTCCCTCGTATATGGTCTAAATTTGAGGGAGTCCGGACTGTCCAGACAATTGAATTTTGGGGAGTCTACTAAGCGCCCGTTTGATGTCCGAACATGCTCGGACATATAAGGAGAAATGAGCTTTTACATTGGAGACAGTCTTAATTATTTGTTTAATTCATTTAACATATGTAAGTGGATTTCGGTCAATCAGTCAATAAGAATGCTCTCTGGCCTGACTTCATCGGTCTTAAAGCTTTGAGACCTTAATTTTCAATAAAGATCGTGTGTACACGAGCACAAATTGGCAATGGAGATGCATGGCGAGTCTCGTGAGTACATCATGGCCTGCTTGGTCCTGGGACTGACTATAAGCACTGACAAGAACCACAACGGCTACACCACCACATGCATAATATGCTTCGAGAGCATGAGCATGCATGCATGGCTAGTGCTCCAAATAATTTTCAGGATGGAAAGCTTATGTAGCTACACAAGAACAATATTGATGCTTACTCCGCAGTGCCGGCTCGCTGTTTGTTCTGTGTGGCCAGCCAAATGTAACTTCCACATCTTGTCTTGACTTGACTCGCACCTATTATTGGTACACAATGCAAGTACTGATCGACCTGACCTCAAGCCTGTGTAGCAGGCTAGCAGTTAGTCATGTGACATTGGTCCTACGTGCGAAAGCAGGCATGCATGCAGATGATTGGTAGGTGGATACATAGATAGATCAAAATATCAACGGTGCATGTGTACGTACGTGGACACAATGATCAACGTGGCGACCATGAGATCAGATCAAGTGATCAACAGTGCATTAAGTTTGTGTCCATCGCTACAGAAGTGCTTATCTCAGACTTATCCTCCTACAGTGTTTAGCTTATGAAACTGGATACTGGAAATTGAAAGTTATTCTAATCTCGCACAAGCAAAAATTTGCAATTATTCATCTACCGGAATTTGGATTTATTTTATCGATGCAAATTGGATTCCGATAGAAGTGTACATTCTTTTATTTGAGATAGGAGTACTTCATTAGTAGAAGATATGTTTATTCTATCAATTATAAATATTTTGTTGATTTATTTATTGTTATATGTAATTTATGGAATTGATACAATATTTAATGATATCATTTAGCGAAATGAAAAAAAATGGACCAGGATGTTGAAACTCACAAATCCATCTGTGGACCCCAATGATTCTCCTAAGCCACAGAAGCCGGGATTTCAATATGTGAGGACCATGAACAAAATGACAAGGGATATAACACAAATTTATACTCGATCCCTCCGTCTCAAAATAAGTGACTCAACTTGGTACTAACTTTATACCTTGTACTAAATAAGTGACTCAACTTATTTTGGGTATAAAGTTAGTACAAAGTTGAGTCACTTATTTTGGGACGGAGGGAGTACATATCAAATATTCAATATAGACATAAATATAAAATGATATCAAATATGGTGCACGACACAAAGAAAGTTACTTTTATATTACTATCAGGGCTGACTCGAGCAAGATTAGTGATAGTAAAAGGCCCCGCCTTATAGAGCGTACAATGAAAGTTGCCTTTATCAAAATAAGAAAGACAAAGAAAAAGAAAGGAAAGAAAAAGGGAACAGCCGAAAGAAAGAATACAAGAAATTGACTAAAACCAATAGTAAAATTGAAACAATTAAACCCGCTGAAAACTAGAAATCGAAGCACACGATAACATGAAAAAAAAGCAATGCTAGGCCCTGAACTAGGACGGCTCGAGGCGTGCACCATGTTTGTTCTGTCTAGTTTGACAAAGTGAGCTTCCAATAGGTTAGAGCATCTCCACTCGCGCCTCCAACAGCGGAACCCAGCGCATTTTGGGGGGTGGAGGGCTTGGGGGCTCCGGCGGAAGGAAAGAAAATCGCATGGGCCACCACTGTCAAGGGAAAAACAATTTTTCCACACCTAGATTAGCCCCCCCCCCCCCCCCCCGCTCACTACCCCTTTGCGTCACCGTGTCGATCCCGGCGACGCCCACCTGCCCACCGCCGCTAGGAAGGCCAATTCCCTGCCGGAAAGAGAGGGTTCGCCGCGGAATCCTCCATCCCGCTCTTGGGTGAGCTTTCCGGCATCCCGGCCACGCAGGCGGGGATACCGGCGGCTGCACCTAGCACGCCCGCCAGGTGTTCGGCGGTTTGTCTGCTCCGCGATGGACTCGGACGACGAGGAGGCACTCACGGTGCTGCTGGAGGAGGAAGCCGAGGCCGACGCCCAGGACGAAGAGCACCTCATGGTCCTCGTCGATCTGGCCGGCCTGTTCGCGAGCAATGCAAAGCCGTGGCGATGTGGCTCAGCGCCGGGCCGACAGAAGAGCAAGCAGAGGCATCGTTTGAAGGGCTATTGCTTGCTCTATGCCGACTACTTTGCCGATGCTCCACTGCACTGAGAGAAAGTATTTCAGCGCTGTTATCAGATGAGCCGAAAGCTCTTCATCAGGATTTTGAATTCCATCCGGGAGTTCGACTGCTACTTCAAGTGCAAGGAGGATTGCAGCGGCACACTTGGATTCACCTCACTCCAGAAGTGCACGGCAATTCTGAGGATGCTTGCATATGGAGCTCCCGGTGACATACTGGAAAACTATGGACGCGTGGCCGAGTCCACCACCATTGAGTGTTTGTACAAGTTCTGCGAGATAGTGGTGGCAGTGCTTGGACCACAATACTTGCGATCACCCAATGCTGAAGACACTTCTCGAATCCTAGCACAGTATGCATCAAAAGGACTTCTTGGGATGCTTGGAAGCATCGACTGCATGCATTGGGCATGTAAAAGTTGTCCATGTGCTTGGCAGAGGATGTACAAAGGCGTCAAAGGAGCTTGCAGTGTGGTACTTGAGGCAGTGCCCTCACAGGACTTCTGGATTTGGCACTCCTTCTTTGGTATGCCAGGAACTCACAATGATATCAACGTACTGCAATGCTCAAATGTCTTTGCCAAGCTTGTTGAAGGTCATGCTCCTTCGGTGAACTTCGAGGTCAATGGGTGCCCCTACAACAAGGGATACTACCTAGCAGATGGCATCTATCCGAGATGGTCCATATTTGTGAAGACTATCTCAAACCCTGTGTCAGGAGGCAAGAACTCTTACTTTGCCAAGTGTCAGGAGACTTGCAGGAAGGATGTCGAGCGGGCATTTGGTGTGCTCCAATCTTGATTTGCTGTTGTTCGGTGCCCCGCTCTAACCTGATTGAAAGATCAAATGTGGGAAGTCATGACTTGTTGTGTCATGTTGCATATCATGATCATTGAGAGCGAGCAGGAAGAGTCGGTGTTCGACACTGAACCATATTACAGGCAGGGTCCTCTTGCCCAAGTTGATCACCAGCTACCGACAATCTGGGATGCCTTTCTCAATATGCGTCAGGAGATCTGAGACCCACATGTGCATCAAGAACCGCAGCACGGTCTGGTGGAGCACCTATGGAGGCTCAAGGACAACGCCTAGCTCGACATGTGATAAAATATGAGTTTTTATTTTTGTTTGAATTATGAGTTTGATTCATTGAACTATTTGATTTGTATTGATTTTTGTGATGAACTATGTGATAAAAATTAGTTTTTGTTGAATTTGTGTGCCGAAACATGCTGAATTTGGGCCGAATTTAGGCCAATTTGCGCCGAAATCGGTGGCTGGGTGGAGGAGTGCGGACTTGGGGGGTCGGCTAGGAACCCGAGCCACCCCCCCCCCCCCCCCCGATTTTACAACCGGTTGGCCCGCAGGCGGCGCTATTTCAAGACCTTGGGGGGGCGGACGACTGAAGATGCTCTTAATGTTAACAACCAACAAGAAGCATGTGTTTCTAAAAAAACAAGAAACATGTGTTATATGCCACTTGTAGAGGCATGGAGCGCTTGCGCCGCATGAAGGGTGTCCTAAAGATGGTCTACCACTACGAGCCACATTGATATGTATAGAGTTCTACTTTCTTTTCATTTTTGGAATCTCATGAAATAGAATCTTAGTAAATGAAAATATTGAAGTATTTTAGTAAACAAAAAATAAGTAAGTATTCTAGAAAATAATCATGATATTTTGTAAGGGCTTTGCAGCTGTAAAAAACATTCATGTAATTTAGAAAGTGTTGGCATACTTCTTAAATAATCACTCCATTTTAATAAGTCAACACATATTTAGAGAAAAAATTCAGGAATTTTAAAATCTATTCATCCATTTATACAAAATATACATGTAGTTTTGGAAATGCTTTCAAATTTACTAATAATGTATTCATTCAACATCAAAAAGTGTTCACACATTCTATAAAATGTTCATATAATTTGAAAAGAATCACATGTAAAAAAAGATACTCGTGTAATATCTAAAACTGTTCACTTATTTTTTGAAACGTTCATGTTATTTTAAAAAGGGGCATCCTATATAAAATTATTCACTTATTTATCGAAAAAACATGTATATCTTATAAAAAGGACTAGGAGGAAATGGAAAATCAAAAGGAGAAAAATTAAAATTATAAAATTATAATAATTTAAAAGTTAAAAAAGAAAAAAACAGAAGAAGGAAAAAACAAATAAAGTTGGGTCCCTAGGAAAACAAATAGTATTCCCCTCAAAAATAGAAAAAGGAAAACAAAAATAAGTCATGAAAACGAAAAATGAAATAAAACAGCGAAAAACAGCCCAAGCTGGGGCTCAGCCCTGTTCGCCCTGTATGGCTTTTGCCTGCGCAGATCGCCTTGGCTCGTACTGATTTTCAGGTAGGCTCGCCTCTTGCAGTCAGCTGTGGTTGTCTTACTCGGCCTGCCCAGTAGAGCGGTTTTCAGAAGCCTCCATGACCAGTTGGTTTTCTATCTTTTTTTAGCTGTTTTCTCGGGTTTCCATTTTACTTGTATTTATTTATTTATTTATTTTAAAATACATGCCGGCATTTTTAATACATGTTGTACATTTTTCACATGCACGCATGCCATTTTTTGATACACATTGAACATCGCTCAAATACTTGATGTACTTTATTTTGAAATATGTATTTTTGAACATTTCTGAACAGATGTTAAAGAATTTCTAAAATACATCGTGAATAACTTTTTCATGACACAAAATTTGTTTTAAGCTGCACAAACATTTCTTTATATTGTATACGCATTTTTCAAAAATATCACAGACTTTTATATGTCAAGTACATTTTTTTCTGAAAGGCGCAAAACATTTTCTCTGAAGTGTGCAATCATTTTTTTAAAATTTTATAACCATTTTCTAAAATTTCACGAACATACTATTTTGAAACTTTGAACATTTTGTAAAATATAATTTTTTTATTAATTTTATAAATTCTATTTTATATTTATTAGAACATTTTATTACATTATTTTATTTTTTTAATGTCATGGACATTTCTTAAAATGCGTGATCATTTTCTAAAAATTGGTATCAATATTTTATATAATTTGGATGAACATATTGTAACAATATTTCAACATCTTTTAACGTGCCATGATCATTTTTGTAAATTCTCATTTTATATTTTCATTTTAGAAATATAGGTAAAAGTAATAAAATAATTAAAAGGAAAAAACGAACAGCAAGACAAACCTTGCACCGTAAGGAACGACATCACAACTCTTAGGTGAGGCGGCCGGCTGTGTCACTACAAGTGAGATATAGCGGCGCACATATATTCCAATAAGCAGTATAATTCGTCAAGAAGGCCTCAGGCTTACTATTTGGTCTACAAAGTTTGGGCCATTCTGGCGCTTTCCTATATCTTGGGCTTCCTTGAAGTGAAAAGAAAAAGGTAGGCATAAGATAATAATATATTATACTAGTAATATCTCATTTCAACTCCAAAAAGAAAAATGCTAGCAATGTCACATTTTCCTGAGAAGGATGGATGTAGCCCTATGTCCGAGCCGCAGCCACCGTGCCTCCCTCTGAACCCATCATGATTTGATCGTCGATAACCTCCATGCCAGTTGGTATCTTACTCTCCACCGACGATGCTGGTGGCACATCGTCCTTGATTCCGGGTTGCTCTAGGATGGTTTCATTGGCGTCTCCCCACTTCTCTAATGCTTGTCATGGAGCCCCCATCTCTACCTTGATGATTCACTCAAAATTGACTAATAAGCTCAGGCATAGCAAATGTGTTAGAAAAAAACATTTGAATTTTCTTTTCAATAAAAGGGCCCTCGAGTTATTTGAGAGGCAAAAATCCTCAATGTCTTTTTCATCATGTATGTACACGCGCGTCATTACGAACATACACCTTATTGTCATAATTCTATTCAAAGATGCATGCCTTTTGCACCTTCTGCTTGGCCACGACGCCTTGACGCCGCAGCATAGCTCTAACGCTTCCGGCCGGGCAAAGGATCATGCGCACCATATTCATCTCCCGCGTTTTGGGAGCAACGATGTATGCGTACAAACTAGCATATATAATAATAGGTTGATCCGGTATAAGTGGCTGACTAGAAGCAAACACCCTACATATGTTTGTGCACCAACATTTGCATACATGTTAGTATCAAATAATAATTTCTACTACTATATTGGAAGTACGTACAAATAGTCCCTCTCAGGCCTGGCTGGGGCAGGTCGGTCGAAATGGCATCACGGAGTGCGTCATTTGGTTTCATGATTTATAAGGATGTACATACCATGATATCATGGAGAGCATTGTTAATTGGTTCTGTCTCCCATTCTTTTTGAACCTCTTGCTGTACTATATAATGATATGTTGACAACATATACGGTAGAGTACGTATTCAAAGAGAGCGGTCACATCGATTGATTCATCACCCAACTTGAGAATGTCGTGGAAACGAGTAACTATAGGTGTTGCAAGTTTACTCAAAACAGAAGGTGAATCAAATGCAGAGCTAGATGGCAGTTTCTTACCTCCCCTCGTAGTTGAGGGAAAAATCTTGGTTCTTTGATCTTTCAAGTTCTTCATAGTGATCAGCAGATATAAATTCCAAGTGACTCAAAGATTAGAGCTATGCTCCCCGGCAACAGCGCCAGAAAATAGTCTTGATAACCCACAAGTATAGGGGATCGCAACAGTTTTCGAGGGTAGAGTATTCAACCCAAATTTATTGATTCGACACAAGGGGAGGCAAAGAATATTTTCAAGTATTAGCAGCCGAGTTGTCAATTCAACCACATCTGGAAACTTAATATCTGCAGCAAAGTATTTAGTATCAAAGTAATATGATAGTAGTGGTAACGATAGCAAAAGTAACGGTAACAGTTTTGTTTTTATAGTGATTGTAACAGTAGCAGCGAAAAAGTAAATAAGCGAAGAACAATATATGGAAAGCTCGTAGGCAATGGATCGGTAATGGAGAATTATGCCGAATGAGGTTCATCATGTAATAGTCATAACCTAGGGTGACAAGAACTAGCTCCAGTTCATCAATGTAATGTACGCATGTATTCCGTATATAGTCATACGTGCTTATGAATTTTTTTTGCATGACATCTTTTGTCCTACCCTCCCGTGGCAACGGGGTCCCATTGGAAACTAAGGGATATTAATGCCTCCTTTTAATAGAGTACCAGACCAAAGCATTAACACATAGTGAATACACGAACTTCTCAAACTACGGTCATCACCGGGAGTGGTCTCGATTATTGTCACTTCGGGGTTGCCGGATCATAACACATATTAGGTGACTATAGACTTGCAAGATAGGATCAAGAACTCTCATATATTGATGAAAACATAATAGGTTCAGAACTGAAATCATGGCACTTGGGCCGTAGTGACAAGCATTAAGCATAGCAAAGTCATAGCAACATCAGTCTCAGAACATAGTGGATACTAGGGATCAAACCCTAACAAAACCAACTCGATTACATGATAAATCTCATTCAACTCATCACCATCCAGCAAGCCTACGATGTAATTACTCACGCACGGCGGTGCGCATCATGAAATTGGTGATGGAGGAAGGTTGATGATGACGATGGCGACGGATTCCCCTCTCCGGAGCCCCGAACGGACTCCAGATCAGCCCTCCCGAGAGAGATTAGGGTTTGGCGGCGGCTCCGTATCATATTTTTTCTCACTTACCAACGGAATCCTTCTCTCTTATTTTTTTCTCCCTGAACACGAATATATGGAGTTGGAGTTGAGGTCGGTGGAGCACTAGGGGGCCCACGAGGCAGGGGGCGCGCGTACCCCCCTGGGCAGGGTGTGCCCCCCTGGCCTTGATTCTTTCGCCAGTATTTTTTATATATTTCAAAAATAATCTCCGTTGATTTTCAGGTCATTCCAAGAACTTTTATTTCTGCACAAAAATAACACCATGGCAATTCTATTGAAAACAACATCAGTCCGGGTTAGTTCCATTCAAATCATGCAATTTAGAGTCCAAAACAAGGGCAAAAGTGTTTGGAAAAGTAGATACGACAGATACATATCAAACTACAAACACATGCTCCAATGCACTAAGGTTGGTTGAAAAATCACATGTGTGTCCTTGGGTGAATTTCTAGGTCCCATGCAAGAGATGGGAATGAAATCCAAACACCAGGGCACTGTTGATTGCCGGCAAAACGTTGAGATGCCTGGTTTTTAAATTCTAGTAAATCCAAAACTCACATGAAATTTGGGAAACTTGGCATGCTATCATGGAGCGGCATCAACATGCCGTGTTAAAAAATTTGTCCCATTTGGGGTAGGTTCGGGTATATGCTTCTCACAAAAACCAGAACTTCTCACAACAAGCATGATGGTTTCGGTAGGGAACGTCCCACCTTTGGGGACGAAACGATATCCATTTCCTCTTATTTCTTTCAAAAAAAATTCTAATGTCAACATAGAACAACAGGAGTGTTGTGTCAATTTTTGGAATTTTTCGGGGTTCGTTTGGATATTTTTATGCATTAACTGATTTTTCAATGCATTTATGTGCACAATTCAAATTTAAACTACATGCACATGCTCCAATGCACTAAGGTTGGTTGAAAAATCACATGTGTGTCCTTGGGTGAATTTCTAGGTCCCATTCAAGAGATGGGAATGAAATTCAAACACCAGGGCACTGTTGATTGCCGGCAAAACGTTGAGATGTCTGGGTTTTTAATTCTAGTAAATCCAAAACTCGTATGCAATTCATAAAACTTGGCATGCTATCATGGAGCGGCATCAACATGCCGTGTTAAAAAAATTGTCCCATTTGGGGCAGATTCGGGTATATGTTTCTCACAAACCAGAGCTTCTCACAACAAGCATGATGGTTTCGGCAGGGAACGTCCCACCTTTGGGGATGAAACGATATCCATTGCCTCTTATTGCTTTCAAAAAATTTCTCATGTCAACATAGAACAACAGGAGTGTTGTGTCAATTTTTGGGATTTTTGGGGTCCGTTTGTACATTTTTATGCATTAACTGAGTTTTTAATGCATTTGTGTGCATAATTCAAACATGAATTATATGCACATGCTCCAGTTCATATAAATTGGTTGAAAAATCAAATTTGTGTCCTTGGGTGCATGCTTAGGTCCCATGCAAGAAATGAGAATGAATTTCAAACACCAGGGTACCGTTGATTGCCCGCAAAACATTGAGATGCCTCGTTTTTATATTCTACTAAATCCAAAACTCGTCTGAGATTCATGAAACTTGGCATGCTTTCATGGAGCGGCATCAACATGCCGTGGTAAAAATTTTGTCCCGTTTGGGGCAGGTTTGGGAATATGCTTCTCACAAACCAGAGTTTCTCACAACAAGCATCATGGTTTCGGTAGGGAACGTCCCACCTTTGGGGACGAAACGATATCCACTGCCTCTTATTGCTTCCAAATTTTTTCTCATGTCAACATAGAACAACAGGAGTGTTGTGTCAATTTTTGTTATTTTTTGGGTTCTTTTAGACATTTTTATGCATTAACTGAGTTTTCAATGCATTTATGTGCATAACTCAAATTTTAACTACATGCACATGCTCCAATGCATACAAATTGGTTGAAAAAATCAAATCTGTGTCCTTGGGTGCATGCTTAGGTCCCATGCAAAAATGGGAATGAATTTCAAACACCAGGGCACCGTTGATTGCCGACAAAACATTGAGATGCCATTTTTTAAATTCTAGTAAATCCAAAACTCGTCTGAAACTTTGAGTGCTATTATGGAATGGCACCCGACATGATGTGGTACTTTTCATGTCCATTTTGAGACAAGGCGCACTCAAATAATGACATTCAACAAAGGAATTTTGAAAAAAATAGCTGCCACTTTAATATCTCAAACGTTCGTATAATTCAAACCGCGTGCGTTCTGTTAACCATTCACGTGACGCCACATGTCTTGGTTTTAATGGCTATAGGAGGTGCCGTGCAGGCAGATGCTTGACCTTGACTGAACGGGAGGTGTGCGAGCGCAGTCTGGTGCGTAGGCTGACCGAGAGGCGTGCAAGCTGTCTCCAATGTGTAGACTCACCGGGAAGAGTGCGAGCTATACGCTACGTAGGCTTACTAGTAAGCGAGCCCTTTGACTTCCATGGCCGCCCTCCTTCCTCTCCATTAATTGCGCCCGAGCCGCTATTTAATACGGGCGGCCTTACTGTTTGCCTCCCATTCCCCTCCCCCCGCAGACCTCCACTGCCATGGCGCAGAATGATCATCTGCCACTAGTCTTCAACTTTGGTGAAGTCGACTCCGAGCTGGAGGAGATAGAAAATAAGGAGGAATGGGGCCTCATGGACATGGCCCAGAACAAGCTGGCCGCGACGGTTGCTACCCCCGCTCCCGTCCCAGCTCCTATCCCCGCGCCCGCGCCAGCGACCATCCCTGTAGCACTGACGGGCTGGTCGCCGAGCACTATTGCAGAGCTGGAAGCCGCGGTCATCAGCGAGGTCTCCGCGGACCCGCGCGAGCTCGTGTACATGCCATCGCCAGTGCCCGTGCGCGCCCCTCCACCCGCCGTGGCACCGGCCCCCGTACGTTTGGCTGCACCTGCCGCGCCCATGCGCGCCCCTCCACCCATCGCAGTACCGGTCCACGTGCGTTTGGCTGCACCCGCCGCGCCCGTGCCCGTGCGCCCCCCCCTCAGTGGCATGGGACGCTGCCATTGACCGCTACCTCTCAGCGGCGCCAGTTGCCATCCTCCCGCGCCCCGCCCGTCGATCGCGCGAAGACATGATGTTTGATTTACAAGTGAAGAACATTTTGTGCTGCCTTGAAGACTTTAACAACGGCGTCCCGAAGGACGACAACGACAACGACGGCGCGGCACGCCGCCTCTGCCGCCGCCGGAAATAGTTTTTTGGGGGTTTAATATTGTATCTTGAATTCTCGATCATATGAATATAAATTCGCAGTGTGACTGGATGAAACATATGGTTTGAATGAACTTGTGTTTTTCTCTCTTGATGTACAGACTTATCAAATGATTTTCTTTTAAAAAAATGTCAACGGTTTTTAAATATAAAACACTCATCGCAAACGTTTTAGTTATAACACCCGTATGCAAACCGACAGCTTCCCCAGGAAGCCAAGGGAAAATGTGCCGAGCAGGATTTCTGCATCCCTTCAACCCAAACGGTTGTTTTGCATGACCCGTGTGCAATCACGTACAAACAACTGGGTAAGATTTGCATATCTGTCATTTTGGGTATGTTGCCATTTCTCAAACTGGAAAAATTGACATTTGTTTATCCAGTAACATTGCCATTTGTCAACCTTATAACACTGCGATTTGTCAAAATATGTGGCTACAAATCACTAGCACTATCTAATTTTTGCAACTAAAATCACTAGCACTGTTCATATGGACACCACTAGCAGGCGTGAGTTCATGGACGCATATGAAAATGTACCATTGATTACATACAACAAGTCATCAACCCACATCGACAACGAGGATACACGTTGGATTATAGATCATTTCCAACAAAACATTCTAGTAAAGTTTTTCTCACACAACAAATAACAAAGCGATGAAATGAACTTCAGCTCAGCCGCTCGTCGGTGTTTGAAACGCTTGCTTTGAACCAGAAGTGATTCTCTAGGAAGGGCCAGCTACTGTCAATCTTGAGACCAACGTAGGACTAATCATCCAGGCTGAAGTGGCCTATTTCAATACCCATATTGGGACGGTAGGGAAGCACAGTAATGTCCGAGGTATAGATACAGTTGATTCTCATAAATGGTAGTAATGTTGTGTCAACAGCAGCTCGATCACCTTCCACCATCATTGGATAGTTTTGTCCAATGAAGAGCGAGTTTCCTCCAAGACTTTCAATACTGAACCAGGGAGAAGGTGTTAGCGCTAGTACACTAGTATCCATCCCGAATACCCTACAACGGATGTTGGAATAGGTTCGGAGAGTGCGACCATACGAGACAACACTTGCTTCCTTAGTAAAATCAGCAGTGCGCCGTATACAGACAAGAAGAGGTGATCCACCGGAATAAGTTGCCAGGCACCACTGAGTATATGGGTCCTGCTCGTCCTCATGCTCGTGAATGAAATTTTCAAGTATAGGTGGTGGAATGTTCATAGGACCTTGGAAATACAAGAAGGTTAATTAGTAAAGGGAAACTAGCTAACCCGCATGCATGTGGATGAAACAATATTAATTACGATGGAAGAAAAACATACTGAAATCATGAGGATTCCATGCAAAAACAATGCCACGAGTGGTGGCAGCAAACACAAGACCCTCGTATTGAATTGCATCACAGTACTCATCCGTGTATAGAAACTGATTTTTGAGCAATATCCATCGAGTCGAACCATAAGGATGGCAACAAGCTTGTCGAAGATAGTGACAACATAAGCATTCCTATAACCCCAAGAGCGGTTGGGAACTCGATAAATTGCTATCTTCCATAGACAATCAACATGATCGTATTTGAACTCACGTAGAATACCGGTGTACTCAACCTCTGGGCAGTCGTATGAGATTTTTCAAAGTGGAACTCGGTGACGAGTGTACACATTCACAAGTTCCCACTCGTTGTTCTACCCAATATAAACAACTCAATCTCTATTTGCGCCTGCCCAAGCCTTGCCCTCAAGCGATGGCATCTTAACATCATACATATCATTATCAAGCGGCATCAACTTACACAAGGCGAGGCTTCCCTCATCCCCGCACCAGTCAGCAGGGTCACGGCGAAGAAGGTAGGGGAGATCAAACCGCTCCTAAACCCTTGGGTTCCTTGTAATGATGTTATTAGTTGAGTCGAGAATGGTCTTGAACGAACCTGCCATGCTTGCCAAGGTGATGACGTCGCACCGATCAATGAGTTCCTCCACCGCCTCATCATTTAGATTGGGGCAAGAATAACGGGGTCGTTTCCGGCTTGTTCCCTCCATGGAGAAGACGATCAAACAATGGCAGAAGGAAGGGTGAAGGAAAATGGAGGAGGGAGGAAGATCTAGCGTGCGACAGCAGTTCCATATCAAGAGGGAAAGGCAAAGAGTCGGTGGACGGTTGCCACGGTACACAAAGAGGCGCCTGGGGAGTGAACGGTTGCCACAGAGGTCACACACTAATGACAGCGGCCAAGTGAACCGCATGCAATCCCATCGCACAACACACACGTCTTGTTAAGTTGAACCGTTTCTGTTCTCTTGTGTCAACGCAAACAGTTCATCCGAGTGAACCGCATGCCGTATATCGCACACACCTTGATCTGTCTGACCATTTCTTTTGTGTTTCCTAATCACAAACAGTTCATCTGAGTGAACCATATGCTTTATATCGCACACACCTTCATCTGGCTGCCCGTTTCTTTTGTGTTGCCTAATCACAAACAGTTCATCTTAGTGAACCGTATGATGTGTATCGCACGCGCCTTCATCTGGCTGCCCGTTTCTTATGTGTTGCCTAATCGCAAACAGTTAATTGAACTAAACCGTATGCCCTTCATCACACATGTCGTAGTTCTAAGTCTGACAGTAGAATAGGGGGGGGGGAGGAATGTAGAGGCAAGATCCTAGCTATAGAGGAGTTCTTCACACGAGTTTTATGATTTCAGGCCCTTCTCAGAGGAAGTAACAGCCCTACGTCTCGGAGCCCGGAGGCGGTCGACTGGATTATATGCGTGTGTGTTACAGAGGGGGCGAACCCTTGTCCCTGAGGAGGGGGGTGGCTTATATAGAGTTTGCCAGACCCCTCCCGCCCTCAGTTACAAAGGGTTTAAGGTACATAAAGATGGAGACGTTACTGGTAACGCCTGCAATAAAGATACATAATGACCATTAAGGCTATGACTTAATTCCCGACCGTTGCAGAGTGGAGTGGCTCAAGATCTTCTGGTAGTCGAGTGATTGTCCATACGGTCGAGTGTCTTCAAGACTGTCGAGTGGAACATAGCTTCATGGTCGAGTGGATGATGATTTTTCTTCGACTACTTCTGGTTCTTTTAGAGATGTCCTTCAGGAGGGTATCTTGGACAGATCCATGACCCTACCCTAGGTACGTAGCTTCATCATTAGCCCCCAAATGGATCAGGGTTTGAGTGAGGAAGGAGTTGAAAACTCTTTCGACTCATTTGTCGTTGTTATGAGTATATCTTGTTCAGGATCAATGAACTGAGGTGACGACACTAACTTATTTTTCAGTCGCCTTGATCTATTCTTAGTTTTTGTCGAGTGAACTTCTATTGAAAAGCTTCGAGTGATGATGTGGAGGATGCCTTCCGTCTGACAAGTTGCTCTGCTGTCCGCGGATCTCGCGGGATTTGAATTTTGGGAAGCGCGTCAGGCGGGGGAGGCCGTGGTAATCGGGACGGATTAGGCAGGTCGCCTCGATCCCCACGCCACCCTTTTTGCCACGTATCGCGCACGTGACTGTTACGGGATTTGATGAGATCGTCCGGGCCTACAAGTCAGCCACTCGGAAGCATCCTTATAAAAGGCACCGGACCAGGCTTTTGAACAGTGCGCCCTCATTCTCCTTCTTCTTCCTCAGATTTCTCCGCTGCCCCTGCTTCCACTCTCGGTGTCGTAGCTCCGCTCGGACTCGATTCGCTGCCATAGGGAAGGAGAAGACGGTGGTGTTGGAGCGCGCGAAGAAGGCGATGACGAAGGCAAAAGGAAAGCGGACCAGCCGAGGTGGATCCTCGTCAAGGTCCGGCCTGCCGCCGGACTGGATCCAGGGCGATTGGATCCGCTCGATGATTAGCCAGGACGACCTCGACAATCTGGTTGAGGGGGGACTAATCCCTCACGAATCGGCACGGCTCCCGGGGAACGAGACCGAGCCGTGGGAGGGTGAGTGCGTTCTCCTCGCCACTCATGTCGATCGCGGGTTTTCTTTGCCTCCCCACCCTTTCTTTCGTGGTTTTATGAATTTCTTCGGGGCTCAACTCCACCACTTTACTCCAAACACTATCGTGTACCTTGCTGCCTTCGTGTCGATGTGTGAAAATTTCTTGGGTTGCCGACCGCACTGGGGTCTCTTCAAGCACATATTCACATGTCGCTCCCAGTTGGTCAAGAAGGCCAATCCGAATGACGAGAGGACCCACGTGATATAGATGTGCGAGGGACTTGGAATCCAAATGAGGAACAAGAGCACCTTCCCAGCTATGATCCTTCCCGACTCGGTCCGAGGCTGGCAGTCGACCTGGTTTTACTGCAAGGACCAGCCGACCCCGGGTCAGTCGACTGGACTTCCCCCCTTTTCTTTGGATCGAGTGGGGAAGCCCTCCTCCTTGAGGGTGATCCAAGAAAACAAGGCGCAAGTGAAGGCGTTGGTCGAGCGGGTCGTCCAACTTGTCCGCGACGGAGTGACTGGTATGGACCTGCTGGAGGTCTTTCTCAGTCGACGCATCCAACCGTTCCAAGCCCATGACCATCCGATGTGGATGTACTTGGGACTCGAGGACTCCACTCGGATCCACCCGAAGGACATTAGTGAAGACACGGTGGAGAAGTGGCTGAGAGGAATCACCGGCAACAAAGATAATCCTCGGGGGTCTAGGAGGGTGATTCCATTCGACCATTCACGCCAACCGAAACAGGTATGATTTTGGATTGCCAAGTATCTTCTCAATTCACTGTGTAACATCTTGTTGACGGTCGACTGTATTTCTTTCGTTCATTGTCCTTTCAGGCTCTTATTGACATGTACTCAATGCCCAATGGAGTGTAGGAGCAACACGTCGAGGAAGGGGCGAGCAGGGGCGAGAGTAGCAAGTGGCACTCAGATGCAGAGGAGGACGAGGAGAGCAACGACTCGAGCGATGAAGAAGAGGTCGACTCGCCTCCTCGCAGAGAGAGGAGGTCCAAGCACGCTCACGACCCGGCAAGCACCCCTGACCTGGCAGCCGCGCCGACTGGGCCATCTTCGGAGCGCCCTCGGACGTCTTCCCTGACCCCGACTAAGAAGGTACCGAAACAACTCAAGACTGTGCCGCCTACTGTGCCGAAAGCATTGACGGCCACCTCCTCCAAACCACCGAAGGCTTTGCCAAGAATTAAAGTGACCATCCCCACCATCTCCGGGTAATCATCTGACCCGATCTTTTGGTCGACTCGAGCAACAGAACATAACCGACTGAATGTTGACATTTTCAGCGCTGCTACCTCTGGAACTTCTTCTTACCAGTACCGAGACAAGGAAATGGAAGACGCGGTTACCTCCAACCCAGGTAAAACTCTCATGATCTTTTCCTTGATTATTGGGTCGATTAAATTCTGGCAATTCACTTGGGTCGACTGATCTATCTGCAGCCCCGCCCAACGTCATCGATCTTCCGGATGATGATGAAGATGTGGCCCCTAGGCCCAGGAAGAACAAAAAAGTAGCAGCTGGCAAGACGTGTTAGCAGGGACCGGTGATAACACCAACCGACCGGCAATCTGAAGATGCAGGTGGGGCCTCTGTAACCTTCGCTGACCCATTGTCGAGTGAGCACCCTGCACCGTCGATTGTACCAGTGTTTTCTTCAGTCCTCCAACCTCACGCTTCGGAGATCCAAGATGCCGCACCTGGGTCGTCTGCCCCCTTCTTCACCAACTACCATGTTTCGGAAATTCAGTCGGACGCGGCTGCGGAGGCCATCTGTCAGGCTAACATGATGATGGAGCATATGAAGACGGTGCACGAGAATAGCCAGGCTGCTTACGATGCCAGCGCGGCTCTTCGGGCCAATGTCCAGGTAAGTAGGCTTCCGACTGACCTTGTTCTTGTTGGGTTTCATAGTAATTTCAAAAAAATTTCCTACGCACACGCAAGATCATGTGATGCATAGCAACGAGAGGGGAGAGTGTTGTCTACGTACCCACGCAGACCGACTGCGGAAGCGTTGACACAACATAGAGGAAGTAGTCGTACGTCTTCGCGATCCAACCGATCAAGCACCGAAACTACGACACCTCCGAGTTCGAGCACACGTTCAGCTCGATGACGATCCCCGGACTCCGATCCAGCAAAGTGTCGGGGAAGAGTTCCATCAGCACGATGGCGTGGTGACGATCTTGATGCACTACAGCAGCAGGGCTTCGCCTAAACTCCGCTACAGTATTATCGAGGACTATGGTGGCTGGGGGCGCCGCACATGGCTAAGGAATAGATCACGTGGATCAACTTGTGTTTCTTGATCTGTCTTTGGTGCTAGCCCTGCCCCTCTATTTATATCTTGAGACCTGGGGTCGAAACTTGGAGTAAAAGTCTCCACAAAGTCGGTTTCACCCGATAGGCAAGAGTCCTTCTCGGACTCCAGGGCCAGACGCCAGGGATCCCGGCGTCTGGACCCAGACACCAAGGACCCTGGCGTCTGGCCCCTGGACTCCGCAAAACTTCCTTTTACGCTTTCCAAAAACCTTGTGGGCTTTCCCCTTTGGCCCAAATAAAGTGTTCTCGTACCCAAACATTTCAGGAAACATCCGGAACCCCTTACGGTGATTTCCGGAACCCTTCCGGTGACCAAACACTATTATCATATATATCAAACTTTATCTCCGGACCATTCCGGAGTTCCTCGTCATGTCCGTGATCTCATCTCGGACTCCGAACAACCTTCGGTACATCAAAATGCATATACTCATAATATAACTGTCATCGTAACCTTAAGCGTGCGGACCCTACGGGTTCGAGAACAATGTAGACATGACCGAGACATGTCTCCGGTCAATAACCAATAGCGGGACCTAGATACCCATATTGGCTCCTACATATTCTATGAAGATCTTTATCGGTCAGACCGCATAACAACATACGTTGTTCCCTTTGTCATCGGTATGTTACTTGCCCGAGATTCGATCGTCGGTATCCCATACCTAGTTCAATCTCGTTGCCGGCAAGTCTCTTTACTCGTTCCGTAACACATCATCTCGCAACTAACTCATTTGTTGCAATGCTTGCAAGGCTTATGTGATGTGCATTATCGAGAGGGCCCAGAGATACCTCTCCGACAATCGGAGTGACAAATCCTAATCTCGAAATACGCCAACCCAACATCTACCTTTGGAGACACCTGTAATGCTCCTTTATAATCACCCAGTTACGTTGTGACGTTTGGTAGCACCCAAAGTGTTCCTCCGGCAAACGGGAGTTGCATAATCTCATAGTCATAGGAACATGTATAAGTCATGAAGAAAGCAATAGCAACATACTAAACGATCGGGTGCTAAGCTAATAGAATGGGTCATGTCAATCAGATCATTCAACTAATGATGTGATCTCGTTAATCAAATAACAACTCTTTGTCCATGGTTAGGAAACATAACCATCTTTGATTAACGAGCTAGTCAAGTAGAGGCATACTAGTGACACTCTGTTTGTCTATGTATTCACACATGTATTATCTTTCCGGTTAATACAATTTTAGCATGAATAATAAACCTTTTTATCATGATTATGAGGAAATAAATAATAACTTTATTATTGCCTCTAGGGCATATTTCCTTGAGTCTCCCACTTGCACTAGAGTCAATAATCTAGATTACACCGTAATGATTCTAACACCCATGGAGCCTTGGTGCTGATCATGTTTTGCTCGTGGTAGAGGCTTAGTCAACGGGTCTGCAACATTCAGATCCGTATGTATCTTGCAAATCTCTATGTCTCCCACCTGGACTAGATCCCGGATGGAATTGAAGCGTCTCTTGATGTGCTTGGTTCTCTTGTGAAATCTGGATTCCTTTGCCAAGGAAATTGCACCAGTATTGTCACAAAAGATTTTCATTGGACCCGATGCACTAGGTATGACACCTAGATCGGATATGAACTCCTTCATCCAGACTCCTTCGTTCGCTGCTTCCGAAGCAGCTATGTACTCCGCTTCACATGTAGATCCCGCTACGACGCTTTGTTTAGAACTGCACCAACTGACAGCTCCACCATTTAATGTAAACACGTATCCGGTTTGCGATTTAGAATCGTCCGGATTAGTGTCAAAGCTTGCATCAACGTAACCATTTACGATGAGCTCTTTGTCACCTCCATATACGAGAAACATATCCTTAGTCCTTTTCAGGTATTTCAGGATGTTCTTGACCGCTATCCAGTGATCCACTCCTGGATTACTTTGGTACCTCCCTGCTAGACTTATATCAAGGCACACATCAGGTCTGGTACACAGCATTGCATACATGATAGATCCTATCGCTGATGCATAGGGAACATCTTTCACATTCTCTCTATCTTCTGCAGTGGTCGGACATTGAGTATTACTCAATTTCACACCTTGTAACACAGGCAAGAATCCTTTCTTTGCTTGATCCATTTTGAACTTCTTCAAAATTTTGTCAAGGTATGTTGTTTGTGAAAGTCCAATTAAGCGTTTTGATCTATCTCTATAGATCTTTATGCCTAATATGTAAGCAGCTTCACCGAGGTCTTTCATTGAAAAACTCTTATTCAAGTATCCCTTTATGCTATCCAGAAATTTTATATCATTTCCAATCAGTAATATGTCATCCACATATAATACCAGAAATGCTACAGAGCTCCCACTCACTTTCTTGTAAATACAGGCTTCACCGAAAGTTTGTATAAAACCAAATGCTTTGATCACACTATCAAAGCGTTTATTCCAACTCCGAGAGGCTTGCACCAGTCCATAAATGGATCGCTGGAGCTTGCACACTTTGTTAGCTCCCTTTGGATCGACAAAACCTTCTGGTTGCATCATATACAACTCTTATTCCCGAAATCCATTCAGGAATGCAGTTTTGACATCCATCTGCCAAATTTCATAATCATAAAATGCGGCAATTGCTAACATGATTCGGACAGACTTAAGCATCGCTACAGGTGAGAAGGTCTCATCGTAGTCAATCCCTTGAACTTGTCGAAAGCCTTTTGCGACAAGTCGAGCTTTGTAGACAGTAACATTACCGTCAGCGTCAGTCTTCTTCTTGAAGATCCATTTATTCTCAATTGCTTGCCGATCATCGGGCAAGTCAACCAAAGTCCATACTTTGTTCTCATACATGGATCCCACCTCAGATTTCATGGCTTCAAGCCATTTTACGGAATCTGGGCTTACCATTGCTTCTTCATAGTTCGTAGGTTCATCATGATCTAGTAGCATGACTTCCAGAACAGGATTACCGTACCACTCTGGCGCGGATCTCACTCTGGTTTATCTACGAGGTTCAGTAGTATCTTGATCTGAAGTTTCATGATCATTATCATTAGCTTCCACACTAACTGGTGTAGGTGTCACTGAAACAGTTTTCTGTGATGTACTACTTTCCAATAAGGGAGCAGGTACAGTTACCTCGTCAAGTTCTACTTTCCTCCCACTCACTTCCTTCGAGAGAAACTCCTTCTCTAGAAAGTTTCCGAATTTAGCTACAAAAGTCTTGCCTTCGGATCTGTGATAGAAGGTGTATCCAATAGTTTCCGTTGGATATCCTATGAAGACACATTTCTCCGATTTGGGTTCGAGCTTATCAGGTTGAAGCTTTTTCACATAAGCATCGCAGCCCCAAACTTTCAGAAACGACAACTTTGGTTTCTTGCCAAACCACAGTTCATAAGGCGTCGTCTCAACAGATTGTGATGGTGCCCTATTTAACGTGAATGCGGCCGTCTCTAGAGCGTATCCCCAAAACGATAGCGGTAAATCAGTAAGAGACATCATAGATCGCACCATATCCAGTAAAGTACGATTATGACGTTCGGACACACCATTACGCCGAGGTGTTCCGGGTGGCATGAGTTGCGAAACTATTCCACAATTTTTCAAATGTACACCAAACTCGTAACTCAAATATTCTCCTCCACGATCAGATCGTAGAAACTTTATTTTCTTGTTACGATGATTTTCAACTTCACTCTGAAATTCCTTGAACTTTTCAAATGTTTCAGACTTATGTTTCATTAAGTAGATATACCCATATCTGCTTAAATCATCTGTGAAGGTGAGAAAATAACGATATCCGCCACGAGCCTCAATATTCATCGGACCACATACATCTGTATGCATGATTTTCAACAAATCTGTTGCTCTCTCCATAGTACCAGAGAATGGTGTTTTGGTCATCTTGCCCATGAGGCACGGTTCGCAAGTACCAAGTGATTCATAATCAAGTGGTTCCAAAAGTCCATTAGAATGGAGTTTCTTCATGCGCTTTACACCGATATGACCTAAACGGCAGTGCCACAAATAAGTTGCACTCTCATTATCAACTCTGCATCTTTTGGCTTCAACATTATGAATATGTGTGTTACTACTATCGAGATTCAACAAGAATAGACCACTGTTCAAGGGTGCATGACCATAAAAGATATTACTCATATAAATAGAACAACCATTATTCTCTGATTTAAATGAATAACCGTCTCACATCAAACAAGATCCAGATATAATGTTCATGCTTAACGCTGGCACCAAATAACAATTATTTAGGTCTAATACTAATCCCGAAGGTAGATGTAGAGGTAGCGTGCCGACTGCGATCACATCGACTTTGGAACCGTTTCCCACGCGCATCGTCACCTCGTCCTTAACCAATCTTCACTTGATCCGTAGTCCCTGTTTCAAGTTGCAAATATTAGCAACAGAACTAGTATCAAATACCCAGGTGCTACTGCGAGCATTAGTAAGGTACACATGTATATCACATATACCTTTGTTCACCTTGCCATGCTTCTTATCCGCCAAATACTTAGGGCAGTTCTGCTTCCAGTGACCAGTCTGCTTGCAATAGAAGCACTCAGTTTCAGGCTTAGGTCCAGGCTTGGGTTTCTTCTCTTGAGTAGCAACTTGCTTGCCGTTCTTTTTGAAGTTCCCCTTCTTCTTCCCTTTGCCCTTTTTCTTGAAACTAGTGGTCTTGTTGACCATCAACACTTGATGCTCCTTCTTGATTTCTACCTCCGCAGCTTTCAGCATCGCGAAGAGCTCGAGAATAGACTTGTTCATCCCTTGCATATTATAGTTCATCACGAAGCTCTTGTAGCTTGGTGGTAGTGATTGAAGTATTCTGTCAATGACGCTATCATCTGGAAGATTAACTCCCAATTGAATCAAGTGATTATTATACCCAGACATTTTGAGTATATGATCACTGACAGAACTGTTCTCCTCCATCTTGCAGCTATAGAACTTATTTGAGACTTCATATCTCTCAATTTGGGCATTTGCTTGAAATATTAACTTCAACTCCTGGAACATCTCATATGCTCCATGACGTTCAAAACGTCGTTGAAGTCCCGATTCTAAGCCGTAAAGCATGGCACACTGAACTATCAAGTAGTCATCAGCTTTGCTCTGCCAGACGTTCATAACATCCGGCGTTGCTCCTGCAGCAGTCCTGGCACCCAGCGGTGCTTCCAGGACGTAATTCTTCTGTGCAGCAATGAGGATAGTCCTCAAGTTACGGACCCAGTCCGTGTCATTGCTACCATCATCTTTCAACTTTGCTTTCTCAAGGAACGCATTAAAATTCAATGGAACAACAGCACGAGCCATCTATCTACAATCAAACATAAACAAGCAAGATACTAATCAGGTACTAAGTTTCATGATAAATTTAAATTCAGTTAATCAAGTTTATTAAAGAACTCCCACTTAGATAGACATCCCTCTAATCCTCTAAGTGATTACGTGATCCAAATCAACTAAACCATAACCAATCATCACGTGAGATGGAGTAGTTTTCAAAGGTGAACATCGTTATGTTGATCATATCTACTATATGATTCACGCTCGACCTTTCGGTCTCCGTGTTCCGAGGCCATATCTGTATATGCTTGGCTCGTCAAGTATAACCTGAGTATTCCGCGTGTGCAACTGTTTTGCACCCGTTGTATTTGAACGTAGAACCTATCACACCCGATCATCACGTGGTGTCTCAGCACGAAGAACTTTCGCAACGGTGCATACTCAGGGAGAACACTTCTTGATAATTTAGTGAGAGATCATCTTATAATGCTACCGTCAATCAAAGCAAGATAAGATGCATAAAAGGATAAACATCACATGCAATCAATATAAGTGATATGATATGGCCATCATCATCTTGTGCTTGTGATCTCCATCTCCGAAGCACCGTTGTGATAACCATCGTCACCAGCGTGACACCTTGATCTCCATCGTAGCATCGTTATCGTCTCGCCAAGCTTGTGCTACTACGACTATCGCTACCGCTTAGTGATAAAAGTAAAGCATTACATCGCGATAGCATTGCATACAATAAAACGACAACCATAAGGCTCCTGCCAGTTGCCGATAACTCGGTTACAAAACATGATCATGTCATATAATTAAATTCAGCATCATGTCTTGACCATATCACATCACAACATGCCCTGCAAAAACAAGTTAGACGTCCTCTACTTTGTTGTTGCAAGTTTTACGTGGCTGCTACGGGCTTAAGCAAGAACCAATCTCACCTACGCATCAAAACCACAACGATAGTTTGTCAAATAGACTCCGTTTTAACCTTCGCAAGGACCGGGCGTAGCCATACTTGGTTCAACTAAAGTTGGAGAGACAGTCGCCCGCAAGCCACCTATGTGCAAAGCACGTCGGGGGAACCGGTCTCGCGTAAGCGTACGCGTAATGTTGGTCCGGGTCGTCTCGTCCAACAATGCCGCCGAACCAAAGTATGACATGCTGGTAGGCAGTATGACTTATATCGCCCACAACTCACTTGTGTTCTACTCGTGCATATAACATCAACATAAATAACCTAGGCTCGGATGCCACTATTGGGTTTCGTAGTAATTTCAAAAAAATTCCTACGAACACGCAAGATCATGTGATGCATAGCAATGAGAGGGGAGAGTGTTGTCTACGTACCCACGCAGACTGATTGCGGAAGCATTGACACAACGTAGAGGAAGTAGTCGTACGTCTTCGCGATCCAACCGATCAAGCACCGAAACTACGGCACCTCCGAGTTCGAGCACACGTTCAGCTCGATGACGATCCCCGGACTCCGATCCAGCAAAGTGTCGGGGAAGAGTTCCGTCAGCACGATGGCGTGGTGACGATCTTGATACACTACAGCAGCAGGGCTTCGCCTAAACTCCGCTACAGTATTATCGAGGACTATGGTGGCTGGGGGCGCCGCACATGGCTAAGGAATAGATCACGTGGATCAACTTGTGTTTCTTTATCTGTCTTTGGTGCTAGCCCTGCCCCTCTATTTATATCTTGAGCCCTGGGGTCGAAATTTGGAGTAAAAGTCTCCACAAAGTCGGTTTCACCCGATAGGCAAGAGTCCTTCTCGGCTCCAGGGCCAGACTGTTGGGTTTCGTAGTAATTTCAAAAAATTTCCTACGCACACGCAAGATCATGTGATGCATAGCAACGAGAGGGGAGAGTGTTGTCTACGTACCCAACGCAGACCGACTGCGGAAGTGCTGACACAACGTAGAGGAAGTAGTCGTACGTCTTCACGATCCAACCGATCAAGCACCGAAACTACGGCACCTCCGAGTTTGAGCACACGTCCAGCTCGATGACGATCCCCGGACTCCGATCCAACAAAGTGTCGGGGAAGAGTTCCGTCAGCACGACGGCGTGGTGACGATCTTGATGCACTACAGCAGCAGGGCTTCGCCTAAACTCCGCTACAGTATTATCAAGGACTATGGTGGCTGGGGGCGCCGCACACGGCTAAGGAATAGATCACGTGGATCAACTTGTGTGTTTCTGGGGTGCCTCTGCCTCAGTATATAAAGGAGCCAAGGGGAAGGGGGCCGCCGGCCAGGAGGAGGGCGCAGGAGGTGTCCTACTCCTTCCGGGAGTAGGACTCCCCCCCCCCCAATCCTAGTTGGACTAGGATTCCCCAAGGGGGAAAGAGAGAGAGGGGGGCCGGCCACCTCTTCTAGTCCTAATAGGACTAGGGGAGGGGGAGGCGCGCGGCCACCTTGGGCTGCCCCTTTCTCCTTTCCACTAAAGCCCATTAAGGCCCATATGGCTCCCGGGGGGTTCCGGTAACCTCCCGGTACTCCGGTAAAATCCCGATTTCACCCGGAACACTTCCGATATCCAAACATAGGCTTCCAATATATCATTCTTTATGTCTCGACCATTTCGAGACTCCTCGTCATTTCCGTGATCACATCCGGGACTCCGAACAACCTTCGGTACATCAAAATGCATAAACTCATAATATAACTGTCATCGTAACCTTAAGCGTGCGGACCCTACGGGTTCGAGAACAATGTAGACATGACCGAGACATGTCTCCGGTGAATAACCAATAGCAGGACCTGGATGCCCATATTGGCTCCTACATATTCTACGAAGATCTTTATCGGTCAGACCGCATAACAACATACGTTGTTCCCTTTGTCATCGGTATGTTACTTGCCCGAGATTCGATCGTCGGTATCCCATACCTAGTTCAATCTCGTTGCCGGCAAGTCTCTTTACTCGTTCCGTAACACATCATCTCGCAACTAACTCATTTGTTGCAATGCTTGCAAGGCTTATGTGATGTGCATTACCGAGAGGGCCCAGAGCTACCTCTCCGACAATCAGAGTGAAAAAACCTAATCTCGAAATACGCCAACCCAACATCTACCTTTGGAGACACCTGTAATGCTCCTTTATAATCACCCAGTTACGTTGTGACCTTTGGTAGCACCCAAAGTGTTCCTCCGGCAAACGGGAGTTGCATAATCTCATAGTTATAGGAACATGTATAAGTCATGAAGAAAGCAATAGCAACATACTAAACGATCGGGTGCTAAGCTAATGGAATGGGTCATGTCAATCAGATCATTCACTTAATGATGTGATCCCGTTAATCAAATAACAACTCATAGTTCATGGTTAGGAAACATAACCATCTTTGATTAACGAGCTAGTCAAGTAGAGGCATACTAGTGCCGCTTTGTTTGTCTATGTATTCACACATGTATTATGTTTCCGGTTAATACAATTCTAGCATGAATAATAAACATTTATCATGATATAGGGAAATAAATAATAACTTTATTATTGCCTCTAGGGCATATTTCCTTCACAGACGCCAGGGATCCCGGCGTCTAGACCCAGACGCCAGGGACCCTGGCGTTTGGCCCCTGGACTCCGCAAAACTTCCTTTTGCGCTTTCCAAAAACCTTGTGGGCTTTCCCCTTTGGCCCAAATAAAGTGTTCTCGTACCCAAACATTTCGGGAAACATCCGGAACCCCTTCTGGTGATTTCCGGAACCCTTCCGGTGACCAAACACTATTATCATATATATCAAACTTTATCTCCGGACCATTCCGGAGTTCCTCGTCATGTCCGTGATCTCATCTCGGACTCCGAACAACCTTCAGTACATCAAAATGCATAAACTCATAATATAACTGTCATCGTAACCTTAAGCGTGCGGACCCTACGGGTTCGAGAACAATGTAGACATGACCGAGACATGTCTCCGGTCAATAACCAATAGCGGGACCTGGATGCCCATATTGGCTCCTACATATTCTACGAAGATCTTTATCGGTTAGACAGCATAACAACATACGTTGTTCCCTTTGTCATCGGTATGTTACTTGCCCGAGATTCGATCGTCGGTATCCCATACCTAGTTCAATCTCGTTGTCGGCAAGTCTCTTTACTCGTTCTGTAACACATCATCTCGCAACTAACTCATTAGTTGCAATGCTTGCAAGGATTATGTGATGTGCATTACCGAGAGGGCCCAGAGATACCTCTCCGACAATCGGAGTGACAAATCCTAATCTCGAAATACGCCAACCCAACATCTACCTTTGGAGACACCTGTAATGCTCCTTTATAATCACCCAGTTACGTTGTGACGTTTGGTAGCACCCAAAGTGTTCCTCCGGCAAACGGGAGTTGCATAATCTCATAGTCATAGGAACATGTACAAGTCATGAAGAAAGCAATAGCAACATACTAAACGATCGGGTGCTAAGCTAATAGAATGGGTCATGTCAATCAGATCATTCAACTAATGATGTGATCTCGTTAATCAAATAACAACTCTTTGTCCATGGTTAGGAAAAATAACCATCTTTGATTAACGAGCTAGTCAAGTAGAGGCATACTAGTGACACTCTGTTTGTCTATGTATTCACACATGTATTATCTTTCCGGTTAATACAATTTTAGCATGAATAATAAACCTTTTTATCATGATTATGAGGAAATAAATAATAACTTTATTATTGCCTCTAGGGCATATTTCCTTCAGTTCTATTAGGATATGCTACCTAAAATATTTTCTTTCATACAATCTCTTATTGTTTGCATCGAATCTGTACACCCACTGGGTGTGTTTTGTTGTCTTTGGCATCTGCGCTCTTCCACTCGGCCTAGCGAGTGGGATCCGAACCGGTGGGGGCACGCTAAGTGCACCCACTGGGTGTAGTCCCCAAGACCGCAGTCGACTGCGGGCAGTCGAATGGGGTGTGAGTACTTTTTCTTTCTTTTCTTCCACTCGACCTGGGCAGACCGGTCGAATGGGATCCGAACCAGTGGGGGCACGTGAAGTGCACCCACTGGGTGTAGTCCTTGAGACCGCGGTCGACTTCCGGCAGTTGGCCGGGGTCTGTATAGTTCTTTTCTCTTACTTCTCTTTTTTTACTCGACCTGGGCGGACCGGCCGAGTGGGGTCTGAATCAGTGGGGCCACACCAGTGCACCCGCTGGGTGTAGTCCCCGAGACCGCGGTCGACTACGGGCTGGGGTCTGAGTAAACTTTTGAGTTTTATTCACTCGGACATAAATAATCTTTGATTTTGTATTGACATGTCTTTTTCCTTCTGCGGAAATCTTGTACTCTCATTTCTAAGTTTGCCAAATTTGAGGAGAAGCAGAGGCAACTCAACCTCGACTTGGAGCTGGCCCAACAAAAGTTGAAGAAAGCTCAAGACGAAGCTGCTGGTATGGAAGGTAACTGCCTGTCGACTATTTACGTCGATCGTCTTTTAAGATATTTCTTCGATCTCTTGTTTGATCCGATTGCTTCTTTTTGCAGAGAAAATGAGGTTGGCTCTAGAGAAGAAGGACTCGGACCTTGCCACTGTGCAAAAGGAAGCTCAGGATAAGACTGCCCTTGTAGACCAGAAGCTGGCTTCGGTCGAAGTGTTGGAAGGAGAAGTAAACAAGCTGAAGTCCTCTCTCAATGAGTGCAACCGAGAGGTAACTCGTCTGAAGAAGGATAAGATTGCTCTGAATGAGAAGCTGGAGTCCGCGGTCTGTAAGAGAAATGACACAGAAGGCTATCTGAGAACTCTTGCTAAGAAGCTCTATCTTATGCTGGAAGGTACTCCTTTTAATCCGACTGCTTTACTGCTTGCAAGTTAATCTTGTCCAGTCGAATCACTAACTCTTTGACTATAGAATTCTGCCAAAACTTTGACGAGGAAACTGGAAGGATCGAGACGGGTTTAGACCCTATCGTTTCTCCGGTTGGCGATGAAGCTGCCATGAACGTGCTTCGACTGGAATCCCGAGTCGCCAGCGTCACAAGTTACCTCGCTTGTCTAAAGGTGGTGGTTTCACGGATTGACTCATCACTCTGGCCAAGGGCGACGCTTCAAAATGACCTCGAGTCTCTGATGACTTGGCTCAACGAGATTCCTGGTCGAGTGCAAGAATGGAAGAAGTCCTCTGCCCGGTGTGGTGCTGACGTGGCATTGTCCTTGGTAAGGGTCCACTACAAGGAAGCTCGTGAAGATAAGCTGGCGGCGATCAAGGTCGCCAACACCAAAAGGCACGACTTCTAGTCCTTTATGGAGACTTTCATCGCTGCTGCCACTCGGATCGCAGATGGAATCGACTTGGACGAATTCGTCAAACCCGCCAGCCCTCCTCCTGCCGAGTGAACAAACTATGAGATTTAAACCAGTCTTAAATTTGCCTCGGAATGCCGAGTGGTTCCTGTAACCATTAAACTCCTTCGGGCTTGATGCTCGAATACTTTTGATTTGTCGCTTGGAACTTTAGGATTTATCCGAACTGCTTTTGAATATGCTTGTCATTGCTTTTGGAATCTTCTCCCTATTTGGAGCGAACTGCGCCTTGTCGTCCTTGCGGACAAGGATGGAGCGCATGTTGTATTTGTGGCGTAGCTCGAAGGAGAAGGTTGCAGTCGACCTGCCCCTCGTCGTCCTTGCGGATAGGGATGGAGCGTACATTGTATTTGTGGCGCAGCTCCAAAGGAGAAGGATGGCTCACCACTCGGTAGGATTTTACAAACTTAGGCGAGTACTGGACTGCAGCTAAGCCCCCGAGTGGGAGGATTGCTCACCACTCGGTAGGATTTTACAAACTTAGCGAGTACTGGACTGCAGCTAAGCCCCCGAGTGGGAGGATTGCTCACCACTCAGTAGGATTTTACAAACTTAGGCGAGTACTGGACTGCAGCTAAGCCCCCGAGTGGGAGGATTGCTCACCACTCGGTAGGATTTTACAAACTTAGGCGAGTTCTGGACTGCAGCTAAGCCCCCGAGTAGGAGGATTGCTCACCACTCGGTAGGATTTTAGAAACTTAGGTGAGTTCTGGACTGTAGCTAAGCCCCCGAGTGGGAGGATTGCTCACCACTCAGTAGGATTTTACAAACTTAGGCGAGTACTGGACTGCGGCTAAGCCCCCGAGTGGGAGGCTGGCTCAGCACTCGGTAGGATTTTACAAACTTAGGCGACTTCTGGACTGCAGCTAAGCCCCCGAGTGGGAGGATTGCTCACCACTCGGTAGGATTTTACAAACTTAGGCGAGTTCTGGACTGCAGCTAAGCCCCCGAGTGGGAGGATTGCTCACCACTCGGTAGGATTTTAAAAACTTAGGCGAGTACTAGACTGCAGCTAAGCCCCCGAGTGGGAGGCTAGCTCACCACTCGGTGGGATTTTACAAACTTAGGCGAGTACTGGACTGTAGCTAAGCCCTCGAGTGGGAGGATTGCTCACCACTCGGTAGGATTTTACAAACTTAGGCGAGTACTGGACTGCAGCTAAGCCCCTGAGTGGGAGGATTGCTCACCACTCGGTAGGATTTTACAAACTTAGGCAAATTCTGCACTGCAGCTGAGCCCCTGAGTGGGAGGATTGCTCACCACTCAGTAGGATTTTACAAACTTAGGCGAGTACTGGACTGCAGCTAAGCCTCCGAGTGGGAGGCTGGCTCACCACTCGGTAGGATTTTACAAACTTAGGCGAGTACTGGACTGCAGCTAAGCCTCCGAGTGGGATGCTGGCTCACCACTCGGTAGGATTTTACAAACTTAGGCGAGTATCGGACTGCAGCTAAGCCTCCGAGTGGGAGGATTGCTCACCACTCGGTAGGATTTTACAAACTTAGGCGAGTACTGGACTGCAGCTAAGCCCCCGAGTGGGAGGCTGGCTCACCACTCGGTAGGAGAGGGAGTCCTGGATTAGGGGGTCTCCGGACAGCCGGACTATATCCTTTGGCCGGACTGTTGGACTATGAAGATACAAGATTGAAGACTTCGTCTCGTGTCCGGATGGGACTCTACTTGGCGTGGAAGGCAAGATAGGCAGTACTGATGTGGATATCTCCTCCTTTGTAACTGACCTTGTGTAACCCTAACCCTCTCCGGTGTTTATATAAACCAGAGGGTTTTAGTCCGTAGGACACAACAATAACATACAATCATACCATAGGCTAGCTTCTAGGGTTTAGCCTCTCTGATCTCATGGTAGATCTACTCTTGTACTACCCATATCATCAATATCAATTAAGCAGGACGTAGGGTTTTACCTCCATCAAGAGGGCCCGAACCTGGGTAAAACATCGTGTCCCTTGCCTCCTGTTACCATCTGCCTTAGACGCACAGTTCGGGACCCCCTACCCGAGATCCACCGGTTTTGACACCGACATTGATGCTTTCATTGAGAGTTCCTCTGTGTCGTCGCTGTTAGGCTTGATGGCTCCTACGATCATCGATAGCGACGCAGTCCAGGGTGAGACTTTTCTCCCCGGACATATCTTTGTGTTCGGTGGCTTCTCACTGCGGGCCAACTCACTTGGCCATCTGGAGCAGATCGAAAGTTACGCCCCTGGCCACCAGGTCAGGTTTGGAAGCTTAAACTACACGGCCGATATCCACGGAGACTTGATCTTCAACGGATTCGAGCCTCTGCCTTGTGCGTCACGCGGTCACGATGAGTACGGTTTAGCTCTACCATCAGACTGTGTTCAGGAGATCGCACCGGCAGCCGCTCCAATCCTCAATCCGGAGCCAATTGCGTCGTCCATGGACGGGTGGATGGACCCCGACACGGAGGCCTTACCCTCAACGACGATCGAGCCGAATATCGATCTTACCCTTCACGAGAGCCGTGTTGTTAAACTGCCGGATACTTCTTCGGCCATAGACTCCGAACTGCCTGCGCCCGTTCCTATCGAATCCGGTTGGGCACCGATCATGGAGTTTACCTCCGCAGATATCTTTCAGCACTCGCCCTTCAGCGACATGCTGAACTCATTAATGTTTCTCTCCTTGTCAGGAGAGTCCTGGCCGAACTATGCGTGGTAGGATTGGGGTGCGGATGATGAAGAAATTCGCCGCCCACCCAGCACCCACTTAGTAGCCACTGTCGATGACTTAACCGACATGCTTGACTCCGACTCCGAAGACATCGATGGTATGGACGACGATGCAGGAGATGAACAGGAACCACTGCCAACAGGGCACTGGACACCCACTTCATCACATGACGTATACATGGTGGACACACCAAAAGACGACGAGGACGAGGAACGGAAGGACCCAACAAAGGGTTGTCCCCTCGAGAAGCAGTCAAAGTGGCGACGTAAGTGCTGCTCCAAACCACGCCTCGGCAGAAACAACGATCATGTAGACCCAGCGTTAGAGCAGGGTGAACCATCGCCGGACCACGGCAACACGAAGATTCAAACCGAACAACCCGACTCTGTCAAAGATAATAGTCCGAACGACATCACACCAGACAAACACCCTGAGCAACATAATGCCCGTCAAAGGCTTGTTGCCACCGCGAGGAGTCTAAAAAATCAGAAGCAAAGGCTCAAGGATGCGCAAGACACAATCCGAATCAGATGGAGTAAAGTACTCAACTCAGCAGCGAAGTACGGTGGTAATCGCCACACCAAGAGCTACCCAAAGCGGAAGTTGCTACCTGAATTCGATGAGGAGGCCTTAGATCCCCCGCAACCAAAAACTAAAACGGCCATCTGGCCGGATAGATGACCTCACGGCCAACATAGAGCGGCAAACAACGCCGCACATAAGCCAATACGCGATCCACGCGAGGGCTCACATCAAAAGGACGGCGCGACCAGATCCATCTATGGACCACGCAAGCGCACTCTAGCATATGATGCAACACAACAAACATATGAACAACGCGGTACACCCAGATACAGGGGTGCCGCACACCCCCTATGTTTCACCAATGAGGTGCTGGACCATGAATTTCCAGAGGGATTCAAACCCGTAAACATAGAGGTATAAGACGGAACAACAGACCCTGGGTCTGGATTGAGGACTATATACTCCATATCCATATGGCTCGAGGAGATGATCTCCACGCCATTAAGTATTTACCCCTCAAACTCAAAGGGCCAGCTCGACACTGGCTTAAAAGCCACCCCGAAAGCTCCATTGGCAGCTGGGAAGAGCTCGAAGACGCTTTTCGGGCAAATTTTCAAGGGACTTATGTCCGACCTCCAGACACGGACGATTTGAGTCATATAACTCAACAGCCCGGAGAGTCAGCCCGAAAGCTTTGGAATATGTTTCTTACTAAAAAGAACCAAATAGTCGACTGTCCAGACGCCGAAGCCTTGGCAACTTTTAAGCATACCATCCGTGACGAATGGCTTGCCAGATACCTCGGCCAAGAAAAGCCGAGAACAATGGCAGCATTAACAAGCCTCATGACCCGCTTTTGTGCGGGTGAGGATAGCTGGCTAGCCAGATGCAGCACCAACGAACCCAGTACATCCGAAGTTAGAGATGGAAACGGGAAATCACGGCGCAGCAAAAATAATAAGCGCCAGAATAAAGAAGACAACCCGAAGAGCATGACGGTAAACACCGGATTCAGAAGCTCTCGGCCAGGTCAGCAAAAGCCGCCCTCTAAAGGCGCCAGAGATGAACTGTCCAGCCAAACAAAATTCTGGACCAAATATGTCAAATCCATAGCACCCCCGATAAACCTGCACAGTCCCACAGAGAATGTTGGGTCTTCAAGCAGCCCGACAAGCTCAACGCCGTACACAAGGGGGAGGATACACCAAGCGAAGATGAGGATGAGCCTCTCAAGCAAGACACTGGGAACAAAAGAAATTTCCACCAAAAGTCAAAACAGTGAACGTGTTACACGCGATCAAGGGGAGAAACAAAGCGGCACTCCCAGAGAAATATGCCCAAGGGCCTATCACCGCAGAGTCCTACCACTGGTCGTCTCAACCGATCACTTTCGACCATCGGGATTACTCAGCAAGTATCCGGCGGGCAGGATGGGCTGCCTTGGTATTAGACCCAATAATTGACGGATACCATTTCACATGAGTCCTGATGGACGGTGGCAGCAGTCTCAACCTGATATATCAGGACACAATCTGCAAAATGGGGATAGACCCAATGAAAATTTGCCACAGCAATACTACCTTTAAAGGAATAACGCTAGGCCCAGGGGCTCATTGCATGGGCTCCCTGCTACTAGAGGTTATATTAGGCTTTCCCGATAACTTCCGTAGCGAAAATTTAACATTCCACATTGCTCCATTCCAAAGTGGCTATCAAGCACTACTTGGACGCGAAGCTTTCACTCGCTTTAATGCAATACCGCATTACGCTTCCCTCACGCTTAAGATGCCCGGTCCACGTGGCATCATTACAGTGAATGGAAATATTGAGCGATCCTTGCGCACCGAAGAGAGTGCGACTGCCTTGACAGCCGCACACTAAAAACGGCCTCACCAACTAAAGCATTTGATAGGTCGTCAAGACCATGGACACGGTTAGACGAGTCCGGCGCAGCTATATGTAATTCATACAGGTTTGATGGCCATACCCCTATTACAAATACAAGGGGCTCAACGCGCGCAGACAAGTGGCAATTTTTACTCATATTGAATTGTACATAGTTTCTTTAAACCCACCTTTTTGCACGACAACTTTTCACCTAAGTTTCTCTCTTTTATAGATGACCATCGTGCTACACCCATCCAGGATACGACACAATAGAGACACAGGCGCGGACGTGCAGCAGGGACCCGTTCCAAGGATTCTTTTTAGATTAAGACCCTGCGTAAACCTTTTTTACTGTCTCTTGTTGATACACATCCCTCGGATTCTCAGTACAATTGAGAAGGATGTTGACGTCTTGGCATGTGGCCACGTCAGAATAATGCATGACCTGGACACCAAGGGCTTCTTACAAAGGGAACTGTTTAGGCCCGGTTTACACCATAAAGACCGAATACCTTAGGGAGTGTTCGACGTCGCGAGTTTGGCCTTATATGCATCAGCTCCGAATCATGTCTTTGGTCAATGTTGGGTTTGCCCAGCTCCTGTGTTTTGCTGCCTTACGTTCCGCTCTATCGGCTAAGGCGGCACCAGGAGAACTACTGTGATTGTGCCCTGGTTCATCCGTACAAGCACCTTAGTAGAGAAAGCTGAAAACTGACTGTCATGATATAGTGTGAGACTGGTCAACCACTCGGTGACCTATCGGAATGTTAGAATTCCTCCGCCTTAACGAATGGCCATTTCCCGGCCAGGCATGTACCCACCCCGAATTCGGATGAGTGCAGAGCCACCAGGGGCTATATAGTAGCCCCACTGTCAAACTCCTATGGCTAAGTGAAAGTGTTAAAGCATTATAGTCCGGTTGCCTAGTTCGCTGCGCCATCACCTCCTTATTAGGACCAAGACGTTGGATTAAGTGTGAATACGCGTCTTCTTCGAACACCCCCGCCGTCGGTGTCAAAACCGGCGGATCTCGGGTAGGGGGTCCCGAATTGTGCGTCAAGGCCGGATGGTAACACGAGACAAGGGACACGATGTTTTTACCCAGGTTCGGGCCCTCTTGATGGAGGTAATACCCTACTCCTGCTTGATTAATATTGATGATATGGGTAGTACAAGAGTAGATCTACCACGAGATCAAGGAGGCTAAACCCTAGAAGCTAGCCTATGGTATGATTGTTGTATATGGAGTTGATGTCCTACGGACTACAACCCTCCGTTTTATATAGACACCAGATAGGGTTAGGGTTACACAGAGTCGGTTACAATGGTAGGAGATCTTGAATATCCGCATCGCCAAGCTTGCCTTCCACGCAAAGGAAAGTCCCATCCGGACATGGGACGATGTCTTCAATCTTGTATCTTCATAGTCCTGGAGTCCGGCTGAAGGTATAGTCCAGCTACCCGAACACCCCCTAATCCAGGACTCCCTCAGTAGCCCCTGAACCAGGCTTCAATGACGACGAGTCCGGCGCGCAGATTGTCTTCAGCATTGCAAGGCGGGTTCCTCCTCCAAGACCTTCATAGAAGATTGTAGACACCAAGAGTAGTGTCCGGCTCTGCAAAATAAGTTTCCACATATTGCCATAGAGAGAATGATATAAACACAAATCAAATCTGCTGACGTATTCCGCAGTGCGTCATCACACTACGGCCAAGTCCTTTACTCGAGTCGCTTTTACTTTTCCACCTCAGCACGTTTTGCGAGGCGGTTTCCTTGGCACGTCTTGTCAAAGCAGAGATCGTGTACCCCCTTTACGGGATTCTCATCAATACGGACGTGGGTAACCCAACCGCGCCATTTATCACGGTGCTTGGGAGGCAAGCGAGTTTTACTAGGCTGGTGGGGACGCACAACCGCATCCGCCCATATAAGGGGATAAGGATCCACCTTTTTACCTACGCCTTCTTCCTCCTTTGCCTATCCATCTCCTGCGCACTCGAGCTCCAGCGCCCAAGCCCGCACTTCCCACCTCAACCTTCTCCAGCAATGTCCGGAGCGGGAGGCAAGTGGATGGTCTCCTCTGCTATGGAGGGCCAAGTCAAGAAGCTAAGGAAGGCCGGAAACCTGTCTAAGGACATCGCGCACCGGCTTCCCAAAAAGGGGCAGCTTCTCCCCACCCCAAGGCCCCATGAGAGGGTAGTATTTCCTCCCTGCTTCCTCCGCGGACTGGGTTTTCCACTCCACCCATTTGTCCGGTGGCTCATGTTCTACTACGGCCTGGATTTCCACGATCTGGACCCAAACTTCATCCTCAACATCTTTGTGTTTATCGTCGTGTGCGAGGCTTTCCTCCGCGTCCGCCCTCATTTCGGCCTCTGGCTCAAGACCTTCAACGTCAAGCCCAAGGTGGTGCGCGGCAGCCAGGCGGAGTGCGGAGGCGCCATGGCAGGCAAGATGGCCAACGTCCTATGGTTCGAGGGCTCTTTTGTGGAGACCCTAAAGGGGTGGCAATCCGGGTGGTTTTACATCACCGAGCCACGCGATCCGAACTGGATCGCAGCCCCCGAGTTCCGATCCGGACCCCCCACGCAACTTATGTCCTAGAAAGAGACGGGCCTGTCGTGGGGTGACGAAAAAGAGGTGACCGGATTGCAAACATGCATCCAGTCCCTGGTGAACAAGCCAATCCGGCTTGTTAATGTAATCTAGGTTATGCTCGTCCGCCGGATCCTCCCGTGCCAACAACGGGATTTTAATCTGTGTGAGTTCGACCCGGCGCAGCACCAAACCCTTAGCAGGCTCTTCGACACGACGTACGAAGATGCCTAGAAGGTGCTATTCAAGGGCGCCGAGGCTCCCGCATCCGCTTCCGAGGACCGCGGATACAGCTCGCAGCATCACGCTAGCGAGTTAAGCTATCTTCACCTTTTACAGGATGTTAAGCTTTTTTCATAGTTTGACTCTATGCGGGATCTAAACTCCCTTACCTTTGACAGGCTTGGCGAGCGATATCTGGACCGATTAACTATCCGGCTCCGCTGCCCGAAGACCCAACCCCAGCTCTACTAGTGAAGCTGCTGGTTCCGGCGCCTTATGTGGTGCTGGAGAAGAAGGCCAAGAAGAAGACCACGGGGACTCGAAAGAGTGCCCGTAACATGGTGGTGTCGGACTCGTCATCCGACGAGTCCGAGACATCCTCTTCCCGTGAAAACGAGGAGGAGGAAGAAGAAAACTCTCCCCCCAGCGGAGGGGGGAGAGAAGAGGAATTCCCTCCCCCCAACGGGGGAGGCTGAGGGGTCTAGGAAAAGGAAGACCCCTCCGCCGGACTACTCCCCTGACGCCGAATAGGGCGGAGAGGAGTGGCCAAACAGGGTCGAGCGTCCGGCGAAATCGTAAGTTCGGATATCAGAGTAACTCATGATGTTCCTTTGTTGCATAGCTTTCCCTAATGTCGAATGTAATTATGCAGCCCGCCCCGGGCCGAATTCAACGAATTGTCGGGCGGCTCCCTGGACTCATCGGACGTGAACTCAGTTCCACCCGCTGTCTTCCCCCGCACTGCAGACGACGCCGAAGTGGCATCGCGACAAGCTCTGGGGCAGGAGGAGGTGGTCTCGGAGGAGCCGCAAGGCAACCTCCTGGACTCCAGGAGTGGAGGGGATAAGGCCCCCCAGGGCTCCAAGTCCGGCTTTGTGCCGGACACCGCGCCGAAATCTTCCACAGTTCTGGACCGCGGTAGGCGAACTCCTTCCAAGAGGAGCAAGCCTTCTAAGCCGGCGGCCTCCGTCCAACCGGAGGTGCCGGACAATCTGTTGGAGGTGCTCGACGGCGCCTCCATCGACGAGGGGCACCGTACTATTATGAGTACGGTGATCCAGAAGGTTCAGTCCGTCAAGAGCGGACTGACTGAAGCTTGCGCTAGCCTTCTAACAGGCTTCGAGGTAAGTAAAAATATGTAAAAATATTACCGCATAGATAGTAGCCCCTGATGCTCTGTTTGGCGTTCGGAAAGAAAAGCCGAATAGAGGATCTATTAAATATCGCAGGAGTCTAACAAAAAAGAGTCAATATGCGTATGCAGGCTTTGCTGCTATCCGCCGCCGCACTAACTGCGGAGGTGGGTGTCCTGAAGCAGGACCTCGAGCGGACCAAGCAAGAGCTCGGCCTTGCCAAGCGGCAGCTCGAGGAGAAAGAAGGTAAGAAATACCTTACAGAAAAAGTGCCTATAAAAAGGCGTGATTGCAAAAAGATAACAAGACTGTACTGCTTATTATAGGGGCCACGACTGAGGTGGCGACCCTTAAGCAGGCGCTGTCTGAGGACGAAAAGAAAACGGCCGCGGAGCGCACCGAGCGAGACAGACTTGGGGCTCAGGTCGGCGAGGTTCAGCAAGAGCTTCAGGCTCTCATGAAAAAACATGAGAGTTTGGAGCTTGAGTCAAAGGTGCAAGCATCCGAGCTCGCAACGGCCCTTGAGAATGCCAAGTCTGCCAAGGACGAAGCCCAAAAGGCCCTCCAGGAGTTGGAGGAGATGAGGAAGATAGCAGCGGGTAAGGCATTCTTTATGCAAAGCAGAAATATAAAAGTAAACTACTTGTTACTTACCCAAATCCGGAGCTCTCCAGGGGCATTCGCAGATCTTCCCCGCAGCGTATCCGACGCCGCCGCATTGTACCAAGATGAAGAGGGAAGCTCGACGGAGAAGGTGTTCTGGTCTCAGTATTCTGAGGCCGGACACCCTGTGCCCTTGAGCGACCAGCTGAAACAGCTGGTCGAGCTCCACACGGCGGTCGAACAGGTCATGAAGGGCTTCATAGTTCGGCTGTGGCCCGGAGAGGCCCTGCCTGGGAGCTATTTCGGGCTGGTGCGGCGGCTGGTGGAGGCCTGTCCGAGGCTCGAGGTCATCAAGCGCTCCGTCTGCATCGAAGGTGCCCGTCGGGCCCTTGCCCGTGCAAAGGTGCACTGGGGTAAGCTGGACGGTGAGAAGCTTGTGAAGGACGGGCCGCCACCGAGGAAGGAGCATCGCAAGCCCGAGAACTACTACAAGGATGTTCTTGCAGGTGCCCGCCTTGTGGCGGATGAATGTACCAAGGATGTGATTTTTGAATGAACTCGCTCGTGTTTATCTTGTGCGCTGAAAACTTGTTCATATGCGCTAAGCAATGCTTATTGAATTTAAAATATTACTTTCTGTGCGGCCGTTTATCAAAAATTGAGAGATGGCCAGTCGTCGGCTTCTGCCCCCATGCCACTAGTGCTGGGGTGTTCGGGATAAACCTGAGCGCTCTTTTTCCCATAGTTGGGTCCTTCGAGGGAGGCGCTCAGCACAACGAACCAGGCAATCGGACTATAATGCTTGAACACTCTCACTTAGCCATAGAACTCTATAATTTTAAATTTCGGCGAAGCCCCTAGTTCAGAAGACCGAGTTCGGGGTGCTATCCACGCCTTGGCCGGACAAAGCCAGCTCCTCGCTCGAAGCGGCATAAGTCTTTAGGGACTCGAAAAACCTCTCGAACAACGACCGGTCTCTCGCCTCATCATGACCGTCAGTTTTAGCTTTCTCCACTGAGGTGCTTAACCCAGCTGAACCAGGGCACAATCGCAGTGGTTCTCCTAGTGCTACCTTAGCCGATATAGAGGAACGTAAGGCACCAAAACATAGGAGCCGGGTAAACCCAACTATTGACCCAAATCATGATTCGGAGCTGATGCATATAGTGCTATAAGTTTGGGGTGCCGCACTTGTGAAAGTGTACGGACTTCTCACACCATAATGAGGGGTACTGAAGCCCCTGGCGTGTTTTCCATACCATGGTGTACGGGTGCAATCATGTCATTTAATAAACATATATGTGAAAAGAGGATAATGCGAAAAATAGATAAAAAGCTATGCATTGTTTATAGAGAGGCTATTTATCAAAGCCGAACGATACAAATAGTGTGATAAGCAAAAAGATATTTGACTATTTAACATGTCCTGACCAGGGGCAGGCCGCGGAATTGTATTCAAAACAGGTATACCGCTCGTAACAGAGACCACCTGGGAGTTCCATAATGCGGCATGGCTTGTCTGCCTCCCTGGATCTTGCATCGTTTGTGCGGCAGTCAAATTGCCGAACAGGTCGTCCGAAGTATGGAGTCCTGAAAGTAAGAAATAAATTCAAAAAGAATCCGACAGCCCCTAGTACGTTTTAAGCCGTATTTTGGGTGTGCCGTTATTGTGCCCCTTCCCCTGTGCCCATGGTATTTCAAGGGCGTAGTTATGTACGCGAGGCACTGGTTTCGCTATGTCGCGAGAGCTGGGGTTGGGGCCGCATTGCTACGCTTGCTCAGAGCATGCCAGGCGGTCCTGCTGTGGGTTACTCCGGGCGCGCTTGGCAGTGTCTAGCTTTTTAATGGCCGGACTGGAGAATTGCCTAAGAAGGCTACTTTGTACTTCCGCTGCGAGAGCCGCCGTGTGCTCCTCCGTACGGAGGGAGCGTTCGGTGTTTCCGTTGACCGTGATTACTCCTCGAGGGCCTGGCATCTTGAGCTTGAGATATGCGTAGTGCGGCACCGCATTGAACTTTGCGAATGCGGTTCGTCCGAGCAGGGCGTGATAGCCACTGCGAAACGGGACTATATCGAAGATTAACTCTTCGCTTCGGAAATTGTCCGGGGATCCGAAGACCACGTCAAGTGTTACTGAGCCTGTACAGTTGGCTTCTACACCTGGTATAACGCCTTTAAAGGTCGTTTTTGTGGGCTTAATCCTTGAGGGATCTATGCCCATTTTCCGCACTGTATCCTGGTAAAGCAGGTTCAGGCTACTGCCGCCGTCCATGAGGACTCTTGTGAGATGAAATCCGTCGATGATTGGGTCGAGAACCAATGCGGCGAAGCCGCCATGAACGGATGCTAGTGGGATGGTCCCTTCGATCAAAAGTGATCGGGCAGGAGGACCATGGGTTGAACTTTGGGGCGACTGGCTCCATCGCGTATACGTCCCGTAGCGCACGCTTCCGCTCCCTCTTGGGAATGTGGGTTGCATATATCATGTTCACCGTCCGCACTTGTGGGGGAAAGCCCTTCTGTCCATTGTTATTCGGCGGCCTGGGCTCCTCCTCGTCGTCGCTGTGCAGCCCCTTGTCTTTGTTTTCGGCTCTTAACTTGCCTGCCTGCTTGAACACCCAACAATCCCTGTTAGTGTGATTGGCTGGCCTTTCGGGGGTGCCATGTATCTGGCACAAGCGGTCGAGTATTCGGTCCAAACTGGACGGGCCCTGAGTATTATTTTTGGATGGCTTTTTCCGCTGACCGGATTTATAGCCTCTGAATCCGGCATTGACTGCCGTGTCGTCATTGCTGTCGCTGCTAACGCGGCGTTTTTGCTTATTCCGATGTGTCCTGCCACTTTTGTCCTTGGTATCCGAATTACCAGGGTTCTTTGATAAGTTGTTACTGCGAGCTAGCCAGCTGTCTTCTCCCGCGGAAAAGCGGGTCATGAGTGTCGTGAGGGCTGCCATAGATTTCGGCTTTTCCTGTCCTAGGTGCCGGGCAAGCCACTCGACGCGGATGTTATGCTTGAAGGCTGCTAGGGCCTCTGCGTCCGGACAATCGACTATCTGGTTTTTCTTTGTTAGGAACCGTGTCCAGAATTGCCTGGCCGATTCCTCTGGCTGCTGAATTATGTGGCTTAAGTTGTCGGCATCCGGTGGTCGCACGTAAGTGCCCTGGAAGTTGTCGAGGAATGAGGCTTCCAGGTCCTCCCAAGAACCGATTGAGTCTGCTGGCAAGCTGTTAAGCCAATGCCGGGCCGGTCCTTTAAGTTTGAGCGGTAGGTATTTGATGGCGTGTAGATCATCGCCGCGTGCCATGTGGATGTGAAGGAGATAATCCTCGATCCATACCGCCGGATCTATTGTGCCATCGTATGATTCAATGTTTACGGGTTTGAAACCCTCTGGGATTTTATGATCCATTACTTCATCCGTGAAGCATAGCGGGTGTGCAGCGCCTCTGTACTGGGCTATATCACGACGCAGCTCGGAAGAGCTATGTCTGTTGTGTTCGGCCTGAACGGATTTGTTGTATCCGGAGTGAAGATCATCGTCACGTGCCGTAGGGCGCTTGCGTGATCCGTAGATCGATCTTGTTTGTCTTGCCTTATCCTCCAGTACGTCTCGCAGGTTTGGCGCATTTTCCCGTGCCTTAGTTGAGCGGCGTCGGGACATGGCTTGGGTGGAGGGCCGAGAGGCCTCTCTGTCGCGGCCGCGAGGTGGCCGGTCTGTCATGTCGTGTGCTGGTGATGTAGGTGCTTCCTCCTCTGATCGGGGTAGCGGCCTGCGCTTTGGGTAACTCTTGGAGGGGCGTTCGAGTTCGTACTCTTCGGCTGCAAGGACTTCAGTCCATCTGTCAGCTAGCAAATCTTGGTCAGCTCTAAGCTGTTGCTGCTTTTTCTTGAGGCTGCTTGCCGTGGCTAAAAGCCTGTGTTTGAAACGCTTTTGTTCAGCGGGGTTTGATGGTACGACGAATTCGTCGTCATCGAGGATTGCCTCGTCTTCGGAGGGAGGCATATAGTTATCGTCCTCGACCTCTCAGTCTGCCGCTCTCTCATGAGGGATGGCTTCTCCATCTTCCTGTGCCGAATCTTGCTGAGGTGGGTGTTCTTCGGCGCTATCCGGGGTAGTATTATCTCCCGTGCCGGAATCACCGTTTTTGCTTTGGCGGGATTTAGAGCGGCGCCGCTGACGCCGGCGCTTTGGCTGTTTCTTGGAGGTGTCATCCCCCACTGTTCCATTCGCCATCTCCATCTTTTGGAGTATCCACCATATATATGTCATATGACGAGGTGGCCTTCCAGCGCCCTACAGGTGCTGGTTCCTGTTCGTTTCCTACATTGTCGTCCATACCGTCGATGTCTTCGGAGCCGAAGTCAAGCATGTCGGTTGAATCGTCGACAGTGGCTACAAAGTGGGTGGTGGGTGGGCTTTGAACTTCTTCATCGTCCGTATCCCACCTCGCTGACCGTAGTCCGGCCAGGGCTCTCCTGATAAAGAGAGAGACTTGAGAGAATTCAGGATGTCGCCAAAGGCGAAGTGCTGAAAGATGTCCGCAGGCGTGAACTCCATTATTGGCACCCAATCGGATTCGATCGGCAGGGGCGCGGGGGGTTCGGAGTCCGGAGAGGAGTCCGGATCCTCGGAGTCGTGAGTCACGCGGAGTGTGGGGCCGGCGTTCAGTTCGATCTCCTTTGAGATCGCAGCCCTGAGGTGATGTGCAACCGCTCATCCTCGACTGACACAACTAGCTCGAAATTAAGGGTCAGAGCTGGTGCGTTTGCGGCCTCCAGGATACTGTTCGGTGGCAGAGCTAGATCATGCCCCTCGAGACAGTGCGGCGCGCTTGGTTGTGGCTCGAATCCGTCGAAGATCAAAGTCTCCGCGGATGTCTGCCGTGTAGTTTCAGGCTTCCAAACCTGACTTGATGGCCAGGGGCGTAGCTTTCGATCTGCTCCAGGTGGCCAAGCGAATTGGCCCGCAGTGCGAAGCCGCCGAAGACGAAGATCTATCCGGGGAGAAAAGTCTCACCCTAGACCACATCGTTGTTGATGATCAAAGGAGCCATCGGGCCTAAAGGCGACGACACAGAGGAACTCTCAATGAAAGCATCAATGTCGGTGTCAAAACCGGCGGATCTCGGGTAGGGGATCCCGAACTGTGCGTCAAGGCCGGATGGTAACAGGAGACAAGGGACATGATGTTTGTACCCAGGTTCGGGCCCTCTCGATGGAGGTAATACCCTACTCCTGCTTGATTAATATTGATGATATGGGTAGTACAAGAGTAGATCTACCACGAGATCAAGGAGGCTAAACCCTAGAAGCTAGCCTATGGTATGATTGTTGTATATGGAGTTGATGTCCTACGGACTACAACCCTCCGGTTTATATAGACACCGGATAGGGTTAGGGTTACATAGAGTCGGTTACAATGGTAGGAGATCTTGAATATCCGCATCGCCAAGCTTGCCTTCCACGCCAAGGAAAATCCCATCCGGACACGGGACGAAGTCTTCAATCTTGTATCTTCATAGTCCTGGAGTCCGGCTGAAGGTATAGTCCGGCTACCCGAACACCCCCTAATCCAGGACTCCCTCCCACTGGGACTCTATCAAACGAGCACCCTCAAGAACCTCTTCAAAATAGTGCTCGGCATCTACTCGGCCTATGGCCGAACCTTGCGCCGCAACAGTGGTAGCATCCATCTCCGCCCAGTATGCCTTGACAGGGGCAAAGGCCATCCGCGAGCCTTCTATGCACGCCGACCTCTTCATCACATTGATGCATCGGCTCCGCACCAAGGAACTGCTGTACTAAGCTGAAATAGTTGTTCGGCTTCGGCTTCTCCGGCCACAAATGATCTACGACGGACCTCATGGCAAGTCTGGACAACCTATTAAGTTCGGCCCATTCAGCTAGCTGATCAGTCAATGGAAGCAGACGCTCTGGAACGTTAAAGTGCGACCAGAACAGCTTGTCCACTTCACGATTTGTCTGATCTCGGAAGTATTCGACCGCATCGACAGCGCTTGCCGCCAAGTCCATATATGCGTCTACCGAACTCCACAGCCGATCCAGAGGGGCATACCGTGGATCTCCGAACTTCCTCTGTAGCAGAAAGGGCTTCCCAGCCGCAATATCCCTGGCTTCGTGCAGCTCCTCCTTCTTCGCCCTCATAGCAGAGCGAGTGTCTTTGGTCACCATTGTGGCCTTTTCAAGGTCCGCTGCCTTCACTCGATTGTCTTTTTCAAGGAACTGGCAACGGTCGGCAGTGTATTTTAATTCTACGGCCATCTTGGCCATCTTCTCTTTGCTTTTGCAATGCGCGGCCTTCTCGGCTCTTAACTCTTTGGCCGCCTTCAAAGCAGCCGCATTACTACTCCGTGCTTGTTCTTTGGCTCGGGCGAGTTTCGCCCGAAGGGTCTCCACGGTGGCAACTCCATCTGCAGTCACAACATATTAGAGATATTGGCATCATGCTGCTCTTACTATGTGACATTCACCAGAAAACATTACTTACCCTGTGCCTCGTCAAGCAGCTTGTTAACAAGCTCGATGTTGGCATCTGCCGCATCCAGTTGCCGCTTTAGTTTGGCAAACTCATTAGTCCGACTAGCCACCGGAGCACCCATCACCTGCACATAAAGCGCTATGGTTATTACCTGGGACTACGATCCTCTGTTTGCCGCCATTCTCAATGACAACCAGAGTCTCAGGGGCTACTATCTACACAGGGCACACCTAAAAATGTGCGGTACTATTAAAAAGTATATCATTTCACGTACCTCAAAGCCTGTCAGTAGACTCATAAAGGCTTCATGCAATCCGCTCTCGGCGGATGAAATTCTTTCCATCACTGTACCCATCAACGTACGATGTTCTTCTGAGATGGCCGCTCGCTCCAACAGCTCCCTCAATACGTCCGACCGCATACCAGACGGTTCCGGACTCTTTTGTTTGCTCTCTTCAAGAGCCGGACGCTGGGGACTTCGGGTGACTATAGGATTATCTTCTGGCCTCACCGGATCCGGAGGGCCCTCCGCAACGACACTTCAAGGTCGCCCGCTTCTTGAGCGGGGGAGTCCGGGGGGGTGGCGTTTTGCTCTCCATCATCTCCGGAAGAAGATCCCCTGAAGACGAGCTCCGCTGAGAAGGGCTAAGATTCGAACTGCAAGATAAACGCTTCAGTCATTTTCCTCAGAGGTAAGGTAGTATATCTCCACTTTGAACGTACTTTCTGATTACTTACAGCTCATTCGAGGGCTGATCCTTGCGCGGACTTTGTGCGGCAAAGCACCCTCCAAGCAAGACCCTCTAGTGGAGACTTCTTCTCCCGTTTGGAGCCTCGGTTTCCGGATCTTTAGAGGCAATCCTCTTCCTTCCCCAAAGAGAGAGAAGGTCGGATTCTTCTCCTTGGTTATCATCCTTCACAGAGGTGCTCATTCCCTTGGTTGGAATTCGTAGTGATGGGGGCCCGGTTTCGACCTGATTATTCCCCCCTTTATCTTCCTTTGAGGGCTCCAGGCAAGGTGCTAGCTCGAGCATCTTTTCCAGTATCGGATTCTCCAAACCCTCAGGAAGGGGGGCCGAACACCGAATCATCTTCGCCTTTGTTAGCCAGTCCTGGTCAAAGACCGATTTCTCATAATGACGTCATGGTAAATAAAAGACGTTGTGTTCGGCTAAAGGATTACTTACTTGGTCGGCAGTACGGTTGCTGCTCAGGCCCACGTCCTCGGTAGTATCCGGACACTCTATTTGGGGTCCGAAGAATGATTTGTATATCTCCTCGTGCGTCAGGCCAAGGAAATTCTGAATAGTACGCGGCCCTTCTGGGTTGAACTCCCACATGCGGAGGGGTCGGCGTTTGCAAGGCTGGACTCGACGAACCAGCATGACTTGCACCACCGTAATCAGATTGAAATCTCCACTGAAGAGATCTTGAATGCGGCTTTGCAATATAGGCACGTCCTTGGATGGACCCAAACTCAGCCCTCTGCTAATCCATGACATCAGTTGTGGTGGAGGGCCTGAGCGGAAAGCAGGGGGAGCCACCCACTTGGCACTTCTGGGAGCTGTGATGTTAAACCACTCCCGTTGCCATAATCCGGACACCTCTGGAAAGGAACCCTTTGGCCATGAAGCTCCCACGAGCTTGCTTATTAATGCGCCTCCGCATGCTGCGTGCTTACCCCTCGACCATCTTCGGCTTCACGTCAAAGGTCTTGAGCCACAGGCCGAAGTGAGGGGTAATGTGGAGGAAGGCCTCACATATGACAATAAATGCCGAGAGGTGGAGAAAGGAGTCCGGGGCTAGATCGTGGAAATCTAGCCCGTAATAGAACATCAAACCCCTAACGAAGGGATCCAGAGTGAGGCCTGGACCTCGGAGGAAGTGGGAGATGAACACAACGTTCTCGTTGGGTTCAGGAGTAGGGACGACCTGCCCTCGGGCAGGCAGCCAATGCGAAACCTCGGCGGTCAGGTATCTGGCCTCCCTGAACTTCTTGATATCCTCTTCTGTAACGGAGGAGGGCATCCACCAGCCTTGAGGGCTAGATCCTGACATGATTGAAGGTCCGAAGCACCTGACCTGAGCTTTGGGTCTTAGAACTCGAGGCGGGGGAAGGATTCGATTGAGCACGGGAGGAAAAAAAGTAAAAGCCTTGTCGCTTTATAAAGAGGGTGAATATCAAGCATCCTCTCCGTAGCCGTTTGGGACTTGACTCTAATCTAGGAGTCCTAGACACGGTTGGTTTACCCACGACCGTATTGATGAGAATCCCGTAATTAGGGGAACACGATCTCTGCTTTGACAAGACGTGTCAAGAAACCGCCTCGAGTTATGTGTGGAGCTGGTTAAAGAAAAACGGTTCGAATAATCACCGAGCCATGGCATGATGTCATGTTGCCGAAACATGTCAGCAGATTAAGATTTGTGGAAATATTATTCTCTCTACGGTGGTATGTGGAACTTATTTTGCAGGGTCGGACACTATCCTTGTATTCAAATTCTTCTGTGATGTGTTCGGAGGAGGAACCCGCCTTGCAACGCCTAAGACAATACTGCGCGCCGGACTCATCGTCATTGAAAGACTGGTTCAGGGGCTACTGAGGGAGTCCTGGATTAGGGGGTCTCCGGACAGCTGGACTATATCCTTTGCCCGGACTGTTGGACTATGAAGATACAAGATTGAAGACTTCGTCTCGTTTCCGGATGGGACTCTACTTGGCATGGAAGGCAAGCTAGGCAGTACGGATATGGATATCTCCTCCTTTGTAACCGACCTTGTGTAACCCTAACCCTCTCCGGTGTCTATATAAACCGGAGGGTTTTAGTCCATAGGACACAACAATAACATACAATCATACCATAGGCTAGCTTCTAGGGTTTAGCCTCCCTGATCTCGTGGTAGATCTACTCTTGTACTACCCATATCATCAATATCAATCAAGCAGGACGTAGGGTTTTACCTCCATCAAGAGGGCCTGAACCTGGGTAAAACATCATGTCCCTTGCCTCATGTTACCATGTGCCTTAGACGCACAGTTCGGGACCCCCTACCCGAGATCCGCCGGTTTTGACACCGACAGTAGGATTTTACGAACTTAGGCGAAACAGATTCGCAGCTAAGCCCCCGAGTGGGAGGCTGGCTCACCACTCGGTAGGATTTTACGAACTTAGGCGAAACGGGTTCGCAGCTATGCCCCCGAGTGGGAGGCTGGCTCACCACTCGGTAGGTTTTTTTTGAAAAGTTAGGCGAAGCGGATTCGCAGCTAAGTCGGTAGGTTTTTTTGAAAACTTAGGCGAAACGAATTCGCAGCTAAGTCACCCACTAGGGGTTTTTAGACATAAACAAAAGGAACAACAATCATGCCAGAGGACTATAAAGCTCTTGTCTTTGATAAACAAATTACAATGGTATTTCTTATTACATTTTATTTGAACGAATACTTAAGTATAAAAGGGGCGGAGCAGCTCCGCGTTCCAAGCCCGTGGCTCGTCCTTCTTATGCTCGACACTGTAAAGGTGGCATGCTCCATTGTGGAGCACTCTGGTAACAATGTAGGGACCTTCCCAAGCTGGGGCGAGCTTGTGTGGTTTCTGCTGATCCACTCGAAGAACCAAGTCTCCCTCTTGAAAGGCTCGACCCTTCACGTGTCTAGCATGGAATCAACGCAAGTCTTGTTGATAAATGGTCGACCGGATCAAGGCCATCTCTCTTTCCTCCTCTAAGAGGTCGACTGCATCTTGCCGAGCTTGTTCTGCTTCATCTTCGGAGAAGAGCTCAACTCGTGGTGCATTATGAAGCAAGTCACTCGGTAAAATAGCTTCAGCCCCATAGGCCAAGAAGAATGGAGTTCAGCCAGTCGACCGATTAGGAGTTGTCCTCAATCCCCAAAGAACTGATGGAAGCTCATCAACCCAGGCGCCTGCTGCGTGCTTGAGATCTCGCATCAGTTGGGGTTTCAGTCCTTTGAAAATCAGGCCATTTTCTCTCTCTGCTTGTCCATTCGACTGGGGATGGGCGACTGAAGCATAGTCGACTCGTGTGCCTTGTGAGGCGCAGAACGTTCTGAACTCATCAGAATTGAAGTTCGATCCATTGTCAGTGATGATGCTGTGCGGAACCCCATATCTGAAAATCAACTATATGATGAAGCTGACAGCAGTACTAGCTTCAAGATTCTTAATAGGCTTGGCTTCAATCCATTTGGTAAACTTGTCGACTGCTACAAGCACATGAGTGAAGCCGCTCCTACCAGTCCTCAGTGGACCAACCATCTCCAATCCCTAAACCGCAAAGGGCCAGATGAGTGGGATGGTCTTTCATGGCTGATGCAGGTTTGTGTGACATATTGGAGTAGAACTGGAAGCCTTCACATCTGTCGACTATATCTTTCGCCATTTCATTTGCTCGTGGCTAATAGAATCCATATCGGTATGCTTTAGCCACAATGGTCCGAGAGGAAGCATGGTCACCACAGGTCCCCGAATGGATGTCATGGAGGATGACTCAGCCTTCTTCTGGTGTTATGCATTTCTGGCTAACCCCAGTTGTACTTTCTCCGAACAGTTGTCCTCTTATTACAGTAAAGGCCTTGGATCGATGGACGATCTGTCGAGCCTCTTCTTCGTCTTCTAGGAGCTCTTTCCTAAGGATATATGCAATGTATGGTACTGTCCAGTCAGGAGTGATGACCAACACTTCCATGACCAAGTCGACCACGGCTGGGACCTCGACTTCAGTCGGATCTGTGGCACTCTTAGGCTGCGTGGGCTCTTCATTGAAGGGATCTTCTTGAACTGAAGGTGCATGAATATGCTCCAGGAACACATTACTTGGAATGGCTTCTCTCTTGGAGCCTATCTTTGCTAAATCATCTGCTGCTTGATTTTTCAGTCGGGGGATATGATGGAGCTCTAACCCCTCAAACTTCTTTTCCAACTTTCTCACCGCGTTGCAGTAACCAGTCATGGCTGGGCTTCTGACATCCCACTCCTTCATCACTTGATTGACTACCAAATCTGAGTCACCATAGACCATGAGGCGACGGACGCCGAGTGAAATGGCCATATGCAACCCATACAAGAGTGCTTCATATTCTGCTTCGTTATTGGAGGAATCAAAGTGAATCTGGAGGACATATCTGAGCTTATCTCCTTGGGGGGATACCAGTACTACCCCAGCACCGGAACCATTCAACACCTTGGAACCATCAAAGAACATGGTCCAGTGCTCCGAGTGTACTTGAGTCGGCAGTTGTTGTTCAATCCACTCGGCAAGGAAATCTGCTATTGCTTGGGACTTGATAGCTTTCTTTGCCTCGAACTTGATATCTAAGGGAAGGATTTCAATCGCCCACTTTGCCACTTGACCAATTGCATCTCTATTGTTCAGAATCTCTGATAACGGAGCGTTGCTGACGACTGTAATGGAGTGATTAGAGAAGTAATGTGCAACCTTCTTCATGGTCATATAGATCCCATAAACAAGCTTCTGATAATGTGGATATCTTTGCTTTGATGGAGTCAAAACTTCAGAGACATAGTATACTGGGCGCTGAATTTTGTAAGCTTTTCCTTCTTCTTCCCGCTCGACCGTAAGTACTGTACTGAAGACTTGTCCAGTGGCTGCAATGTAAAGCAGTAAAGGCTCTTTGCTCATTGGAGCAGCAAGCACCGGCTTGGTGGAAAGCAGGGCTTTAAGCTCTGCAAATGTTGCATCAGCCTCAGGAGTCCACTCGAACTTATCTGATTTCATCATCAGTCGGTAAAGAGGCAGTGGCTTTTCACCGAGGCAAGAAATGAATCGACTTAAGGCGGCCAAACAACCAGTAAGCTTCTGGACATCGTGCACACGCACAGGGCGTTTCATCCGGAGTATGGCACCCACTTTCTCTGGGTTAGCGTCGATCCCTTGTTCGGAAACGAGAAAACCGAGTAATTTTCTGCCTGGAACTCCAAATGTGCACTTTGATGGATTAAGCTTGATATCATACCTTCTGCAACCTTTACGTGACTCGGCCACAATGTCATCCATGTATGCTTCCACATTCCGACTGATCTGAGCGAGCAGGCACTTCTGAATCATCCGCATGAATGTGGCTCCAGCATTCTTCAAACCGAATAGCATAGTGACATAATAGAAGCACCCAAATGGGGTGATGAAAGTTGTTTTTATCTCATCGGGTCCATACAGACGGATCTGATGGTACCCGGAATAAGCATCCAAAAAGGACAAATGCTCACACCCCACAGACTAGTCGACTATTTGGTTGATGCGAGGGACAAGAAAGTGATCTTTCGGGCAAGCCCGATTGATATGTTTGAAGTCGATGCACATGCAAAGTGAGTCATCCTTCTTTGGGACCATGACAACATTAGCTAACCACTCGAAGTGGTAAATCTCTCAGATAAACTCAGTTGCCAGAAGCTGAGCCACTTCTTCACTGATTGCCTTCCTCTTCTGTATGGCGGACCATCGAAGATGTTCTTTGACTGGTTTCACCTTTGGGTCGACTCGCAAACGATGCTCAGCCAGTCCCCTAGGAACACCTGGCATGTCGGACGGTTTCCATGCAAAGATATCCCAGTTCTCACGGAGGAACTGGATGAGCGCTTCTTCCTATTTGGAGTCGAGTGTTGTTGAGATGTGAGTCAGAGCAGCATTCGGATCCATCGGGTGAATGTGAATCGACTTTGTTTCACTAGACGACTGGAATGCTGAATCCATGGCAGGCTTCTTAGCACGCAACAAATCACTCAGATCTACATTTTTTTGATATTCCTGCAATTCCACTACTGCCATATGTGCATCAGCGATCTTTGAGCCCTTCTGGAAGCACTCTTCTGCCTTCTTTCGATTGACGGTGATAGTGATCACTCCTTTGGGACCAGGCATCTTCAATTTGAGGTACACGTAACATGGTCGAGCCATAAAATGTGCATAAGCTGGCCTGCCCAAAATAGCATGATAAGCACTCTGGAAATCTACAACTTCAAATGTTAACTTTTCTTTGCGGTAATTCTTGGAATCACCGAACACTACATCAAGGGCGATCTGGCCGAGTGATGCAGCCTTCTTGCCAGGAATGACTCCATGGAAACTCATATTGCTTTCACTGAGTCTGGACATCGGAATACCCATTCCTTTCAACATCTCTACATATAGTATATTCAGGCGACTGCCACCGTCCATCAGAACCTTAGTCAATCGAGTACCTTCGACTACTGGGTCGACCACCAGCGCTTGCCTCCCAGGGGTGGCTATGTGAGCTGGATGATCAGACTGGTCGAATGTGATGGCAGTTCGAGACCACTTCAAATAACTGGGTGTCACCGGAGCAACCATGTTCACTTCTCTGTTGATGACTTTCAGTCGACTCTTACTCTCAACATCAGTGAAAATCATCAGAGTGGAATTGACGTGGGGGTAACCATCATCGTCCTCCTCCTCATCCTCAACTTTTTCTGCTTCCTTCTCCTTTTCCTTGGGCTGTTTCTCTCGGAATTGCTGGATTAGGAGTCGACACTGTCGAGTGGTATGCTTTGGGTAAATGAAATTACCCTCTTCATCTTTCTTAGTGTGAATGTGGCATGGTAAATCCAGCACATCATTTCCATCTTGATCTTTTACTTTCTTAGGGTTCCATGGTCCTTTAGGTTTCCCCTTGAACTTCCCCTGAGTCACGGCTAAGGCTTCACCAGGAGCGGCTGGCTCGGCTTTGCGCTTCTACTTTCGACTGGAGTTTCCTCCTCCGGTTTCATGGGCGACTGCTTTGTGCTTGCCACTCCGGAGTCGGTCTTCTTCTTCACCATTGGCGTACTTGGTGGCAATCTCCATCATTCGAGTCAGAGTCATATCTCCTGTCCGACCGAATTTCAGATTCAACTCCCGATACTTAACGCCTTCTTTGAAGGCACAAATTGCTTGGTGATCTGACACATTCTCCACTATGTGGTGCAACGTGATCCATCTCTGGATATAATCCCTCAAAGTTTCATTCGGTTTCTGAATGCAACACTGTAATTCTGACAACCCTGCTAGCCGCTTGCAAGTACCTTCAAATGTTCTGACAAATACTCGAGCAAGATCTTCCCAAGTATAAATACTACCAGGAGCTAACTGATTCAGCCACGCCCTAGCCGAGCCCTCCAACATCAAAGGAAGGTGCTTCATGGCCACTTCATCGTTGCCGCCACCGATCTTTACAGCCACTCGGTACTCCTCGAGCCAAGTGTCAGGCTTGGACTCACCAGTGAACTTACTGACTCCAGTCGCCAATCTGAAGTTGGGAGGAATCACCGCAGACCTGATGTCTCTGCTGAAGCACTCTGGGCCTGAGACATGCACTCTACTGCTGGTAGGAAAATCTCTGCCGGGGCCTTCTCTGTGAGCTCTGTTCCTGTCGACCAGACCCTGAACGAGAATAGATCTCGCATCAAAGCCCAGTTCCCTGGGGTCGACTGGAATCCTTCGCCCACCACTATGAGGGCGTCTGTCATCCCGCTGCCGAGGCATGTATGATCCACTCCTTGGGGGAGGCATGGGCCCTCGACGACGATCATCGTGATCGAGTCGGTGATCATACTGCTCACGGTTTCTGTACTGATCTCGTCGGTCTCCATGTCCCTCACGCCTCGGGGGCAATCTTGGGCTGTGAGCCGACTGGACTGTGTCTGCAAACACAGATCTGCTATGAATCCTATTCCGGGACTGAGATACTACTGTATTCTGCTCTCCCGCGGCTTGGAGCAAAGCCCGAATCTGCACCAAACCTCGACCAACTTCCAACTTGGAAGGTTGGATTGACTCTGATATTCGGGCCGCAGCTGCGAGATTCTGGATTGGAGTTCGGTATACCTGAGTCGGAGGTGGAAAAAGTTGACGTCGACTCGACTCGGGAGCACGCTGCCGAGCACGCTCGTCGAGTGCGCGCTGGAGGTTCTCTAGTCGAGTGCGCTCAGCCAAGTTGGCCAGGCGCGCCTCCTCCAAAGCCTGGGCCTCAGGGGTTTCTCCAATGATAGGAGTGTGCAGTGCATCCATGTTCTGGCGGTGAAGTTCCTCTCTCCTCTGTGAAGAGAGGGGTTCGGGTCGGTACTCTTCGTGGACACGAGACGGATCACCGCCACCATCGCCTCCGTCCTCACGGGTGAAGCCAGGAGGACTACGTGGTCCATTGACCATCAAAACTTCCGCCATGGGGTCGCTGCTGTCGCACTCGGATGTTGTCTCTACGGAGCCAGTCGATAGGTCGAACAGGCCGTAGAAAGTTTCGTCAGGCTCGATTGCCGCGACCTGGGGGGTGGCCGATTGGCGAGCCACCGCGTGCCTCACCCATCGCTGAAGCCTCGACCGACCGGAATGTTTGCCCCTGCGGGCTGCAGGGAGGGTGGTCGGCATGGGCATCGACTGATACTGAGTTGACGGCTGCCGTAGGAGGACGCCACGGACGCACGCGTGAAAGTGCGTTGCCCCGCGGACGGGGAGCGCCTCGACATTGAGCGGTGCTTCCTGGAGCCAAGCGGAGTCATCGACGATGAATACGAGCGCACCGAGACGGATCTCGTGGCCCTTGGCCAAACCTCCGCCTGAAACCATGTTGATGGGGATCGGAAAAATCACAACTTCTCCAACAAGTCGCTAAGACACCTGCCCCATGGTGGGCGCCAACTGTCGTGGTTCTAAGTCTGATAGTAGAATAGGGGGGTAGGAATGTAGAGGCAAGATCCTAGCTATAGAGGAGTTGTTCACACGAGTTTTACAAGTTCAGGCCCTTCTCAGAGGAAGTAACAGCCCTACGTCTCAGAACCCAGAGGCGGTCGACTGGATTATATGCATGTGTGTTACAGAGGGTGCGAACCCTTGTCCCTAAGGAGGGGGTGGCTTATATAGAGTTCACCAGACCCCTCCCGCCCTCAGTTACAAAGGGTTTAAGGTACATAAAGATGGAGACGTTACTAGTAATGCCTGCAATAAAGATACATAATGACCATTAAGGCTATGACTTAATTCCCGACTGTTGCAGAGTGGAGTGGCTCTAGATCTTCTGGTAGTCGAGTGATTGTCCATACGGTCGAGTGTCTTCAAGACTGTCGAGTGGAACATAGCTTCATGGTCGAGTGGATGATGATTTTTCTTCGACTGCTTCTGGTTCTTTTAGAGATGTCCTTCGGGAGGGTATCTTGGACAGATCCATGACCCTACCCTAGGTACATAGCTTCTTCAGCACACGCAACTAAAATCTGAACCGTGTTTGATGCATCCTCCATCGCAAACGTTTTCACCTTTTTTGACGGTTTTCATACACCACCGTTTGCGATTATTGCATCACACACAGTTTCTCGAAGGGTCTCTGATCGTAGTGTCGTGTTAGTAGCATCCTGCAGTAGTGCATTAACACATAGTGAATACATGAACTCCTCAAACTACAGTCATCACCGGGAGTGGGCCCGGTTGTTTTTCACTCCGGGGTTGCCGGATCATAACTGTAGTACGTGACTATAACTTGCAAGATCAGATCGAAAACATGGATATAATGATGAATTCATAAACGGTTCAGATCTGAAATCATGGCACCCGGGCCCAAAGTGTAAAGCATTAAGCATGGCAAAGTCATAGCAACATCAATCTAAGAACATAGTGGATACTAGGGATCAGGCCCTAACAAAACTAACTTGATTACATGATGAATCTCATCCAACTCCTCACCGACCAGCGAGCCTACAAAGGAATTACTCACTCCCGGTGGGGAGCATTATGAAATTGGCAGTGGAGATAGGTTGGTGATGACGAAGATCGAAGATACCCCTCTCCGAAGCCCCAAACGGACTCCAGATCTGCCCTCCCGAGGAAGAACAGGGCTTGGCGGCGGCTCCATCTCGTGGATCACGATAATTCATTCTTCCTGAATTTTTTTCTGGAATAATGTGAATTTATAGTATTAGGGGGGGTCATCAGTGGGGCCACTAGGTGGGTACAACCCACCTGGACGCACCAGGAGAGGGGGCGCCGCCTTGGTGGGTTGTGCCCACCCAAGGGCCCCTCTCCGGTGGGTCTTGGCTCCAGAAATTCTTATTATTGGTATGAAAAATCCTCAAAAAGTTTTGTTCCATTTCAAGAACTTTTATTTCTGCACAAAAACAACACCATTAAAGTTCTGTTGAAAACAACGTTAGTCCGGGGTTATTTTCATTCAAATCATGCAAATTAGAGTCCAAAACAAGAGGAAAAGCGTGATAAAAAGTAGATACGTTGGAGACGTATCAACTCCCCAAGCTTAAACCTTTGCTTGTCCTTTGTTTAAGCTTATTTATGCAAACAAGAGCAAAAGAGTTTGGAAAACTTTTACAAACTCTTTTGCTCTTGTTTGCATAAATAAGCTTAAACAAGACCCAGGTTTTTAGCCAATATTATAACTAACTATGTCGACAATAACTCTTAAAGATTATAATGACTCATATCAATGACATAATCAGCTAGCGAGCAATAATAAGATATCTCAAAAAATAACACGTTGTCAAAACAACCATGATATAATATGACAATAATGGTATCTCGCTAGCCATTTTTGAGACCGCAAAACATAAATGCAGAGCACCTCCGAAGTTCAAGCAGTGACTAAAAATTGTAATTCATGCTAGAAAAGATCCAGTCATGATGCACCCAACATTAGCTATACACAATGCATAAATCATGACCGTTGTGCTCTACTTAGTTTCTGGCGCTTGTTTATAGAAGGTGATGAGACAATGTAAAAGTAAATAGAAAGTCCCTTCATAGAGGGAAGCAGTGATTTGCAGAGTTGCCGGAGCTCAATTTTTAAAATAGAGATAAATGATGTTTTGAGACATGCACCCTTCTTATTCACTTCACGACCATCAGTTATCAACATCTTCCATGCTAAGCATGCTAGTGGCGGTTCCCAGGCGGAAATTAAAGGTTTTGACTCCATTGGGAGTTTTTGTTTGATTATGTAAGAGATGAACTCTTTTTGTATTTTGCAGTTTGGGACCGGGCATCCCTATTACTGCCCATTTCCTAGTGCGATGGCGAGTGAATAGACACTCGACCTGAGGATAACATGCTTAGCACGAAAGATATCGACCACCTCCTATCGTTCCATGAACGATCCAAGTACACAAAATGGATAATTTTTAGAAGTTTTTAGAGGTGGCACATGCAAATTTACTTAGGACGGCAGGGTAATACCGTATATAGGTAGGTATGGTGGACTCATCTGGAATAAATTTGGGTTCAAGGTTTTTGATGTACAAGCAGAATTCCCACTTAGTACAGGCGAAGGCTAGCAATTTAAGATTGGGAAGCGGCCATCTAGAGAGCAACGATGATCATAACCAGGCATTATGCATAAGTAACATTGGACACTAGCATGAGTAGGATATGAACACCATGAACATAAACATTATAGAGGCTATGTTGGTTTTGATTCAACTACATGCATGAACATGTACCAAATCAAGCCCCTCGAACATTCAGAGGAGGATACCATATCATCATACTACATCACAATCATTTTAACGCTATGTTGATATCAAAGGTAAATCATTATCCACTCCCAGCTACTTATGCATGGCATGAGAAACTATAATCTCTAATTGTCATTGCAAACATGTTTAATCATAATGGGCTGAAGCCTGGATGCTAGGTTAAACATATTTACACAAACAGAACAAGTCGAGTTCATACCAGTTTCTCTTTGCCATGGCCAGTTCATCGAATGTTGTCATTATTGCCTTTCACTTGCACGACCGAATGATATGAAAATAATAATAATGCAATAGTGCCATGGACTATGCTAGAATCTGCAAAACATTTTATTCAACAGGAGAAGACAAGGTAAAATGGGCTCTTATTAGTTCAACAATTATTCATATGAGAGCCACTCAACATTTTCATCGTGGTCTTCTCCTCGGTACCACTCGAATAAAAGAAAGAAATTCAGAGAAACACACTGAAATATTTTTGAAGTTTTTGGTTTTCTTCAACAAGCAAATAATAAGCAAAAACGAGAAAAACTATTTACACGGGACAGCTCCCAACAAGCAAAAGAAGAACAATGAAATCATTTTGGGTTTTCTTTTTAGTACACTACTAAGCATGCATAGAAATTAAATTAGCTACAACTAACTTTTTGGTTTTTTCTAAAGTTTAACAAACACACAAGAAGAAAGCAAGAAAATAAATCTAAGTATGGATGATACAATGAAAAAGTGTGAACACCGACAGATAGAATGATATGTGAACATGAATATAATATCGGTGAGAACACGCACTCCCCCAAGCTTAGGCTTTTGGCCTAACTAGGTAGTGAATCAGTAGCCTGGAGGGTAGTAGTCGGCATGGTAGCTCACGGAGGCTCTCGGCGCGGATGCCTCGGCCTGCCACCATTGCTGTGTTGTGAGCTCGGGCCTCGCTCTCAAGAACAAAATATCTCCCCTTGCTGTGACAATCAAAGAGAGCAGGCGCATGCAAATATGTGTCCACAACATGTGATTGGTTAAACAACAAATTATAAGGGAAGTTGTTAGCCCTTCCCGAGAGAATCTTATTCTCTTTTAAAGCATCAAAATCTAAATACCGAGTTGGAAGGATAGGATCAAAGGGCAAAGGTGAAACACCTAGTCCTCGTGCTAAACGTGTGGCATAAATTCCACCATAGAACGAGCCACTTTTGGCATTATTCTGAAGTCTACGTGCAACAATCACTCCAAGGTTATAATTCCTTTCACCAGTGAGAGCGGTGTGAATGAGGCTGAAGTCTCGCGAACAAAGTATGCTACAGTCTTGCTTGCCTACTATGCATTTCCCGTTAAATAATGCAAGGTACTGAATTGCAGGAAAGTGAATCCTCTTTATTCTTCCTTGCCTTACTCACCTATTTTCACCGTAGCAAAGTCTAGTCAAGAAGGTCTCATAATCAGCCTTTGCTGGCTCATCAAGCGAACCCCAAAATGGAAGTTTGCAGTGGTAAGCAAAGTTCTCTAGTGAAATGGTATATGGTTCATCATAAAGCATAAACGACACCCCAGACTCACGTGGAAAATATTTAAATCCTTTGACAAATGATTCAGTGAGAAGATGGTGTTGTGCACACTTATCTGATAGGTAGGGACCGAGATCGGCATTGTGAACATATTGCTCAAATTCCTCCTTAATGCCCACCTCCATCATATATTCATCACAAGGCCATAAGCATGTTTTGGTGGCTGCATCTCGCATGGAACTTTCACTTGGTTCAACGTAAGACCGGCGGGCAGAACTGTCACTAGAGGATTCCCCCGAGGATCGTCTCCTCGAAGAACTCCTTCCAAATAGGTTCATCGTGTCCGCGTACAATTTTCTGAAAATAATTTTTTTTGGAGTGACACAAATTTGTCAACAAAACTCTGTAAGATTGATAGCAACTACTTATAGGTATACATAGACACCATAACAAGCATTCAAACAACTTAGAACACTAAGAATTCAACATGCAAGCACATCTAGAGTAGCACCAACAGTAGCTATTTATTCAAAGTATAATCCATTAAAACAAAAACTAATTAGACAAATGATGGTCACATACCAAGCAACAATCTCGCGAAATAGTTTCAGAAATGGAGCTTCGAGAAAAGAGATCGAAATTGGCAGCAAAATGAGCAAGAACTCAGGAGAGAGAGGGAGAGTGATTTTTTTCAGGAGGTAGGTGACAATGTGGGACGAAAAGATAAGTGAGGAGCCCACGTGGGGACCACAACCCCCCAGGGCGCACCAGGGGGTGCTGGCGCGCCTAGGTGGGTTGTGCCCACCTGGTGCACCCCCTCTGGTTATTTTTGCACCAAAAATTCTCAAATATTCAGGAAAAATCATATAGAATTTTCAGGTCATTCCGAGAACTTTTATTTTTGGGTCATTTTTTATTGCATGGGAAATTCAGAAAACAGATAAAACATGGCATTTTATTTTATTTAACTAATAATAACAGAGAATAAAAAGTAGGGACACAAAGTAGTGCTTACTAATTCATCAACTTCATACCGTTCAAAAATGATACATTAATAAGGTTAATCAAGTCATATTAACAACCACTTTCGATTAGCATGAAACCGAAGAACTTCCGTAAATCACTAAGTTACCTCAATGGGGATATGAATTTCCCCAACAATAAGCATTTCATATTTCTTTTTAACAGTAGGTAGAGGTATTTGAAAACTTCCAATAGTGATTGTTAGAGATTTTTCAATAACATTAATAACATTCACATGGAATTGTTTCTTCAGAAAGTGCACCGTATGCTCATTACCATTAATATGAAAAGTGATCTTGCTTTTATTGCAATCAAAAATAGCCCCTGCAGTACTCGAGAAGGGTCTACCATGGATAATCGACATGTTGTCGTCCTCGGGCATCTCAAGTATAACAAAGTCAGTCAAAATAGTAACATTAGCAACAACAACGGGCACATCCTCACAGATACCGATATGTATAGCTGTTGATTTGTTAGCCATTTGCAAAGATATTTCAGTAGGTGTGAGTTTATTCAAGTCAAGTATTTTATATAAAGAGAAATGCATAAAACTAACACCAGCTCCTAAATCACACAAAGCAGTTTTCACAAAATTGTTTTTGATAGAGCATGGTATAGTTGGTATTCTCGGATCTCCAAGTTTTTTAGGTACTCCATCTTTAAAAGTATAATTAGGAAGCATAGTGGAGATTTCAGCTTCCGGTGTTTTTCTCTTATTTGTGATGATGTCTTTCATATACTTTGCATAAGGAGGCATTTTCAAGATATCAGTCAAGCGAGTACGCAAAAAGACTGGCCTCAACATTTCAGCAAGGCGTTCAAATTCTTCATCATCATTATTTTTAGTTGACTTTGGTGGAAAATGCATAGGTTTTTGAACCCATGGTTCTCTTTCTTTACCGTGCTTCCTGACCACAAACTCTCTTTTGTTATATCTTTTATTTTTAGGTTGTGGGTTATCAAGATCAACAGGTGGTTCTATCTCAACACATCACTATCTGGTTCTTTTTCATTGTTTGGTTGAGAGTCTTCATGAACCTCATCATTCCCTTTTTCATTATCATTAGGTGAGTGTTCATTACCAGATTGAGTTTCAGCATCAGAGATAGAAGTTTCATTTTCATTATCAGGAGGTTTTTCAATTTTAGGTTCACTAGAAGTGTGCAATGTCCTATCATTTTTCTTTTTCTTTTTCTTCCTAGAAGGACTAGGTGCATTAGTGTTAGCTCTTTGTGAATCTTGTTCCATTCTTTTAGGGTGTCCCTTGGGATAAAGTGGTTCCTGAGTCATTTTACCTCCTCTAGTTGCAACTCTAATAGCAAACACTGGTACCCGCCGGTCCTAAACAAATGGTTTTTAACCCCTTTCCACGGCATCATTTGGAACTGTCGCCAAGTGAGTGTGTGCGATAGGGGGGCCTTCCCACACGACCCAGAAACCGTCGGGGATATGCCCTCCTGGCACACACGCTTGGCAAAATGAGGTTGTGTGCGATCGGCGAGTGCTCAAATACGGAAATACGTACTGTGGAGCTAAAAAATACAATTATATGGCGAAATTGTTTCCGGTCGCAAGTACATCCCACAAAGTGAGTCCCCGCTAAACGTTTCCGTTCGTATGTACAGCCCACATAGTCGCTCCAAGGAAAACATTTCTGTTCACAGGTACATCACACACAATTTATCTCGTTAAATCGTTTGCGTTATTGAATGTATCACACACGGTCCGTACAAGAAATTTTGTGGCAAAAGGCTGTCCATCACACACTGTTTTTATGTGGTAAACGTTTGTGCAACGTGGCCTAATGCAAATAGTTTTCAAGAGAAAGTCGTGTGTGATTGTTCATTGATCAAACATGGTTTATTCCTAGAAACTGTGTGCGTTGCCTGAGGTCATCGCCCATGGTATTTTTTAACAACCATTTGCAATAGCAAACCCAATTAGCAGGCTAATTCGCCATTAGCAGACTAATTGCCCTATTATTAATAATCCATTTATTAATATAATTGACATTCATATTATGCACATAATATATTTTATTTCCATCATAAGGAATCATAATTTCATAATTGAAATACATCAGAGTACAACATGATATAGCTTCAGCACTCAGCTACCCAGTACACAACTGCACCAGCACCAAGTTTCACATGCAACATGTAGAACCTTTCGAAATTAGCATCATAGACAGTATATAGACAGATGCATCTCATCTGGAAAACTGCTGAAGCGGAAGGCGAATATTGAGCCTTCATTCATGTTGAAGGTCTTTGCAACTTTAGGCCAGTGCCTATGGATGATTGACCGTCCGTACTTCGTCCTTGTCAGGAACACTTCAATATTGAACCGTGGGTGTTATATGAAAACCTTCCTTGCCTCCTGACCATAGAGGTGAGTGAGAGGTAATCATCAGTGAACTGCTTTAGAAAGGCCTAAAAACAAGGATGTGCATAAATATCTTCTCTATATTGCAAATGGGACAAAGGAATAAAAAAAGGCAAGGTATAATAATTAGTACCATCTTTTAGTGAACTGATGTCTTCTTCATTGTGGAGACAAAGATCTTGTTGTTTTTGTTGCTAATTTCTTTATCCTAACAATCTTTCTGAGTTTTTTGATTTGATTGATATTCATGGACAACTCATTTCCCCATATGCAAAAAGGGTCGAACAGTGTGTCAAAACCTCTGACAGCACGACCTACATGTGCAAGACCAAATTTTTAACAACCAAAATATTAGAATGGTTCCCGCAATTACACAATAATGTGATATTAGACAACGGACCATCCACGTTCTAACATTGATTGTAAACCTCAGTGCTTCCCATTGTTTCTCTGCAACACATATAAGGTAGTTAGTCATCAGGTTAAGTATTTACTACGTCCAAATTCAATTTATTCCTCACATGGTATACAATAACAGAATGCACCCACAACTATTGAACATCGCATTGCGGAATTGAACCAAATAGTTAACTAAACACCACAACACAAATGAACCGAAGTTAACTGAGCACCACATTGCACAATGTATAACGAAACCAAGCATGCTTGACAACTTGGAAATATAGCAATTGTATTCGTTTCTCATGTATTTTGTAAAAATAAATTCGATTTATTTCTCACATGGAAGACAATACAAAATTGCAGCCTGAAGAATTGAACATCACATTTGCAGAATTGAACCATATAGTTAACTGAAGACGACAACTAGTTAACAAAACAGTTAATAAGTGAGCGCCACACTGCACGACATATAGAACATATACACTAGAGCAACAGATTGCATGGTAAAATTAGATAGCAGAATTCACTAGAATTTGTGAAGGAAATGCAGGAGCAGCACATGCAACGGGTAAACCGAGCATGCTTAACCGGCGTAGCTAGCAAATGGCAAGGTGGTCCTCCAAGATCTGGGGGTCGGCACGAATGGCAGCCATCACGACCTCATCCGCGCGTGCGGCCGCAATTTGCTCTGCCAAATGCTCCCTGAGATCCTGGCTATACTGCGTGCGCCATGGCTTAGGGCCGCACTTATTTGGTGGAGGGGTCGATGATTTGGGTGGAAGGTGTCGCGCTCGCACCGGCGGTCGGGGCATGTGGGATGTGGAAGGAGGAGGAGGATGGGGGTCGGGTGTGGATTTCCTGCCTGGATAGGTGAGGCCGAGCAGCGTGAAGGAGGGTCGCCAGCGAGGACGCGGCAGCGCCATAAGCAAGGAGTGAAGGTTTCAACTTGGAAAGGAAGGCGGAAATAGGGGAAATGTGGCTTTTGGTAAGGGGGAGGGGGCGGGGAGGTTGATATTTCCGCAGAAGCCGAAAATTTGGAATCGCTTTAGCGAAAAAACAGGCGCGCAAAGTGTCATCAGACATGGTCCCTTATTCAGAACTGTGTGCGATATGTGAACATCACAAACAATTCAGATAGCTTAAACCGTGTGTGATGAGTTTGAATGTCAAAAATTTTGGTTCAAATTTCCCTGGTTACTGTGGTCATCCACGTCATTGCATAATTTGGATACACAAAGGAGACTAACTTCTTAATCGAGCAAGTTCAGCAATTAAACAAAGCTAGCTGACCTAAACATTATTCTAACAAATTAAAGACCGGCACTCTTAATTAAACAAAACAAAGAGTACAACTATGGCTGGTGCTCGTGAATCTCCGCCGCCGCCTCCATGTCCAGCTCACGCCCGACGGTCTCCTGGGGAAGGGGCTCCATGGCATCCATCGCACCATACTCGGCAAGCATCTCGCCATCCGCGTCCACTATCTCTTTGGAAAAGGCCGCCACGAGCTGGGCGTGGGCGGACACGATTTGGGCTTGGACGGGCTCCGTCGTCACAAGGTATGCGGCGAAGAAACAGAAGACTGCTCGAACGCTCTCGGTGATTGCCAGCTCTTCGTTCGTGAGTTGCAGACCGTTGTCGGAGAAGCTTAGTTTGATTTCTATGGTGACCACCAGGAGCTGGGCGTGGGCGGCCTCGACATGGTCGTCGGCGGCCTCCATCAGGGCTAAGGCCGCCGCTGCGGAATGGACAGCTGCTGTGCCGCTCTCGCCAGTTGTTATCCCCGAGTCAGATGTTGCTGCCGCCACATGAGAAGCAACAGCGGCCGTTTGGGCTGCCATGGCTGCCCGGTCGCAGATTGCGGCCGCGCTCATGCACCTTGTTAGCACGCGCATGGCGGCTGTGGCCGCGCTCTCGCCAGAGTGGGCCACTGAAGTTGCTCTCACGACGTGGGTCCACGTGCCCATCTTTCACCGGTGGCGATTGAACAGTGAAATGATATTTGGGGAGCGAGCTAGTGTGCTTGAGATGCCCGTTGTGGACTGTAGCCGACGCACCTTCTCGCGTAAGCCATAGGTGTACTATACATCGACGGTGCTCCAGGATATTTTGTGTTGCATCTCACACGGTTGGTGATAATAAACTATGTGTAATCTACTTGATTTTTCATCTTGATTTGAATTACATAATGGGGTCACGGCGGCAATGGACGGTGTTTGAATTGCTAGACCTTTTGTCTAGAGTGAACATGCAACTATATGTGTGTCGTAAAAGAATTGGAATTATTCAGGGTTCATTTGAACATTTTATACATTAAATTGGCTTTCTAGCCATTTCAAGTGCACAATTCAAAATTAAACTATATGCACATGCTCCTGTGCACCAACATGGATTGTAAAATCATATGTGTCCATGGGTTTATGCTTATCTCCCATGCAAGAAATTGGGATGAAATTCGAACACCATGGCATCGTGGCTCTCCGGCAAACATCGACGTACTTGCTTTTGTAATTCTATTAAATCCAAAATTCATCCAAAATTCATGAAACTTGGCATGCTACCATGGAGCGGCATCACCATGTCGTGGTAAAATTTTTGTCCCATCTGGGGCAGGTTTGGGAATAAACATCTCATAAACCAGAGCTTCTCACACAACAAGTGTGATTGTTTCGGTAGGGAACATTTCACCTTTCTGGATGAAACGATATCCATTGCTTCTTCTTGATTTCAAAGTTTTTCCTAGTGTCAACATAGAACAAGAGGAGTGTTGTGTCAATTTTTGGGATTTTTCGGGGTTCGCTTGGACATTTTTATACATTAATTGACTTTTCTGTGCATTCATGTGCATAATTCAAATTTGAACTACATGCACATGCTCTAATGCATATAAATTAGTTGATAATTTAAATATGTGTCCTTGGTTGCCTCCTTAGGTCCCATGCAAGAAATGGGAATGAATATCAAAAACCCTGCCACCGTCACTCGGCCACAAACATTGAGATACCTGGTTTTTAAATTCTAATAAATCCAAAACTCGTCTGAAATTCATGAAACTTGGCATGCTATCACGGAGTGGCATCAACATGTCGTGGTAAAAAATTTGTCCCACTTGGGGCAGGTTTGGGTATATGCTTCTCACAAACCAGAGCTTCTCACAACAAGCATGATGGTTTGGGTAGGGAACGTCCCACCTTTGGGGACGAAACGATATCCATTGCCTCATATTGCTTCCAAAAAATTTCTTGTGTCGACATAGAACAACATGAGTGTTTGTGTCATCTTTTGTGATTTTTTGGGGTTCGATTTGACATTTTTATGCATTAATTGAGTTTTCAATGCATTTATGTGCATAATTCAAGTTTGAACTACATGCACATGCTCCAGTGCATATAAATTGGTTGAAAAATCAAATATGTGTCCTTGGGTGCATGCTTAGGTCCCATGCAAGAAATGGGAATGAATTTCAAACACCAGGGCACTATTGATTACCGGCAAAGCATTGAGATGCCTGGTTTTCAAATTGTAGTAAATCCAAAACCCGTCTGGAATTCATGAAACTTAGCATGCTACCAAGGAGCGGCATCAACATGCTGTTGTAAAAAACTTGTCCCGTTTGGGGCAGGTTTCAGTATATATGCTTCTCACAAACCAGAGCTTCTCACAACAAGCATGATGGTTTGGGTAGGGAACGTCCCACCTTTGAGGACGAAACGATATCCATTGCCTCTTATTGCTTCCAAAATTTTCTCGTGTCAACATAGAACAACAGGAGTGTTGTGTCAATTTTTTTGATTTTCGGGATTTGTTTGGACATTTTTATGCATTAACTGAGTTTTCAATGCATTTATGTGCATAATTCAAATTTGAACTACATGCACATGCTCCAGTGCATATAAATTGGTTTAAAAATCAAATCTGTGTCCTTAGGTGCATGCTTAGGTCCTATGCAAGTAATGGGAATGCATTTCAAACACCAAGGCACCGTTGATTGCCGGCAAAACATTGAGATGCCTGGTTTTTAAATTCTAGTAAATCCAAAACTCGTCTGAAATTCATGAAACTTGGCATGCTATCATGGAATGGCACCCGACATGATGTGGTATTTTTCATGTCCATTTTGAGAGAATGCACACTCGAATAATGACAGCCAAGAAAGGCATTTTGAAAAAATAGCTGCCACTTTAATATCTCCAACTTGTGTATATTCAAACCGTGTGCGTTCTGTTAACCATTCACGTGACGCCATGTGTCTTGGTTTTAATGGTTGTAGGAGGTGCCATGCGGACAACTTCCTGACCTTGACTGAATGGGACGTGTGCGAGTGCAGTCCGGTGCGCAGGCTGACCGCGAGGAGTGCAAGGTGTCCTCAAATGTGTAGGCTCACCGGGAAGCGTACGATTTGTACGCTGCGCAGGCTCACTGGGAAGTGAGCCCTTTGACTTCCATGGCTGCCCGCCTTCCTCTCCGTGCGCGCGCCCCCCTCAGCGGCATGGGTCATCGCCATCGAACGCTACCTCTCAGTGTCGCCTGCTGCCGTCCTCCCGCCCCACGCCCGTCGATCCCGGGACGACATGATGCAAAGTGAGAGCAGGATTTGTGCATCTCTTCAACACAAACGGTTCTTTTGGATGGCCCGTGTGCAACCACTTACAAACAATTTGGTGTGATTTGCATCTGTCATTTTGGGTATGTTACCATTTGTCAAACTGGAAAGATTGACATTTGTTGATCTAGTAACATTGCCATTTGTCAACCTTGTAACACTGCGATTTGTCAAAATATGAAGCAAAAAATCACTAGCAGTATCTAATTTTTGCAACAAAAATTCAGTAATTAAGCATTCATTCTTAATTTATACAAACAGTTCAACTCGACAGCTGAACCGAGCAAACTTTTCCCCAATTGTTGCCAACCACGTACTGAAATAGCTAGTTCAACTATATATACTAGCCAATTTTAAGTATGTTGTACAGTTCCGCCACATCTATAGTCAGATGAACTGAACAAAATAGCCCCTAAATACTACTACTACTGTGAAGGGGCTTTGTACTACTTCGAGCTGCCTCTCCTCTGCCGAGCACGCTCAGTAAGAGGCGGAGGAGCCTACCGACGAGCTGGGAAACCGCAATACGGTGTCTGCCGCTATTGCAGCTTCAGCGACACTCACCTCAAACGCCCTCTACCGCTCCAGACGACCCCTCTCGAAGTGGTGGTTCTCCTCGTAGATCTCCTAATTCCTCGCCTCTGAGGCGGCGTGTGCCACGGCCACGGCGGCGGTAAGGCTCTTTGTGTGCTCAACGAGGCGCTCCTCCTCCTCCCACAGGAACTCGATGTAGCGCACAAGGTCGCTGACGCACGTGCGGGCATCCACCTCCGCCTCCCGCCTTCGGGCGACGGTGGCGGAGGGGGTGATGACCCAGGAGGTCTACGGTGGGCTGGCCGCCACGGCGGCCGATGACGGGGTGGCGGCCACGACCACCACCTCCCACCTTCGGGCCACGGTGGCGGAGCGGGTGATGGCCATGGTGGCTGGCAGTGGGGTGGCGACCACGACGACCACCTCTCGCCTTCGGGCCGTGGCGGCGGAGCGAGCGATGGCCCTGGCTTTCAACGGTGGTGTGGCGGCAATGGCGTCCGGCAACAGCTGCCGACGGGCACCGGCGGTGGAGCATGTGGTGGGTGTCCTGCGCACACCCAACAGGGATGCCACGAGCACTACACTAGGCCTGGGACTGCACCACCGCCACAGTGTAGCCTCCCAGCTGGAGCTGTCCTCTGATGATGGCGGAGTGGCTGAGCGACGACGACGGACCGGTGCCATTGGCGATTGTGGGGGAAGTAGACAAGATAAGCTACAAGAAGGGAGCGGAAAATGCGACACGGGACTCGCCAGCCGTGAGGGTTTTTATAGCAGGCCGGTAAGCATTGGGATTTTGGGGGATTTCACCGAGTCGAGCAGTAACCTTGCACAGGAACCTGCGAGGTTGCGCGGGAATGGGCTCACCGACGATTCATTGGCGCCGCTGTTTGGCCAAAAGAATGCCCCCGCGTGCTGCGCAAGCTTGCGCTGTAAGCCATCTGCGACAACGGGGTGACAAGATCTGCGAGAGGAGGACGAAAGGCCACATACACATATGGTTAATAAAAAAATGTTTGTGATTTAATTACCTACTATACCCCCGTCCTGGTTTATAAGTATGATTTAACTTATAAAATACGAATGCATGTCGCCAAAGATTATATAGTTGGATTCGTATTTGAACATAGTTTCCAATTATATAATTTTTATACCATGCCTTAACATTTTGTTGGTTAAATTTGAGTGAAAAGTATGGCACAGAATATAGACTAGACGGAGGTGGTAGCACACGACCGCTCTCTACGCAGCGACGCAACCGTCGATCGTCTTGTAGGCGACCATTTCCTGCATGTTCAACTGCTCTATGCGTGTGGTTTCTTGCGGTTTAGGCGGCCGCAGCGCGCTCTACTCGCGTACCGCCGTGCTCGTTCTGTTCTCGTGTCCCTCTGGGTGCTCTGCCCTCGTCCCTCCATGCACGCTGCCAGTGTTTGGGGCCAGCGCATGATCACGCATGTTCGTGTGCCTGCGGTTGCGCCAGGCGCGGCACGACGATGCAGTTACCCGCTGCAAAAACTACCATATGGACGCGCCGAGAATCCACGCCCCCCGGCCCCCTTTTATTCCTGCGGCCATTTACCTTCATCTCTCGTCTCACACGACACAATAAGCACACCCACGAGGACACATATAGGGAGGATATCCAGCGGTTCCAACGGCGCTCCCCGTGGCTCCAATGGCGCTCCCAGCGGCTGACGACGACAACGGCGGGCAGTTCACCATGCAACACGTCATGAACACCCGCGTGAGGGGGGAGGCTCTCTCGGTGGTGTACACGAACAATCCGGGCTCGGCGGAGAGCTCCATCCAAACTATGGAGCACTTCCTTGCCGAGGACAAGTACCAAGTGGTCTGCTTCGACCTTGAGTACACCATGGGTTGTGCCGGGCATGATCAGAAGGTTGTCGTCGCCTAGTTGTGCGTGCGATATGACGTCCTCGTCTACCACTACCACCTGGCCACAACGCCTTGCGAGCGTTTCTCCAAGTTTATCAACAACTCCGACTACAGTTTCATTGCGGTCGACACCACCAACGATCTGAAAGCGCTTAAGGTTTCGTACTTGAAATGCCTGAATCTTGTCAACATCCAAAGCCACTACAAGGTCCGAGGCAGCAACAAAAAAACTGAAGTCCCTAGTTAACCACGCCTTGGCCATCATCGACCCCTACTACATGAAGATGAAGAATGAGAGCAATAAGGACATGAATGCCTGGCACAGTGTGTGGCATAAGAGACTGGATGAACAACATGTCAAGTATGCGGCCATGGACGCGTACACAAGCAACAAGATGTACAGGTGGATCGTTGACATGAGGAACTGTCTTCTTCCTGACCCAGACGAGGGATCGAGCCACATAGCAGTGGTGGGAGCGTCACAAGAAGTAGATGACTAGACGATCGTTTCTCCTACTTTAGAATGCACACAATTGTTTATTGAGGTGTGTGCGAATGATTATTTCACTTATGTAATTGGATGTTTATTTCAGTTATATATATATACATGTTATTCTACTGTAGACAGAGCAAACCACATGGCTTATTAGCAGCAATCGTCTGTGTTATTATTAGTCTTTGCACACATTTCTGATTACGGACCTGTTTGCCGCGTATCACACACATCTTGTTCAGTTGAACTGTTTCCATTGTGTTTCCTAATCACACACAGTTCATTCTAGTGAACTATATGCTTTATATCACACACGCCTTCATGTGGCTGCCCGTTTATTTTGTTCGTCCTCATCCCAAACAGTTAATTGAACTGAACTGTATGCCCTTCATCGACATGCAACTAAAATCTGAACCGTGTTTGATGCATTCGTCAATGCAAATGTTTGGCACCTTTTTGATGGTTTTTCACACCCCATTTGCGATTATGGCATCACACATAGTTTTGTCGAAGGGTCTCTGATCGTAGTGTTGCATTTGGACCATCGTGCTGTAGTGAAAGTCATGCACATTATTATTCATTTCATCGAGTAATTTTCTTTGAGATTTAGCAACTTGTTCTAATTGAGTTTGAACCACATAAGCATGTTTTCCAAGACCTCTAACATCATTTGAGATTCTAAATAACAAGTCACTTAAGCGAGCAATTATATTAGAATTGTATTTCAATTGTTTCATAACATTTGCATTGAAGTGATCTTGTTTTCTAATGTAGTTTTCAAACTCATAAAGGCATTGACTATGATGGATATTGTGAGGATTTCCATTTTCATTAAACTTCATAAGAGAATTTACCTCTACCACCTTAGGCAGTGGTGGTGTATTAAGTCCATGTATTTCTTCAATAGGAGGTAAAATTTTAACATCCTCAGCTTTAATACCTTTTTCCTTCATAGATTTCTTTGGCTCTTGCATATCTTCGGGACTGAGATATAATGTACCCCTCTTCTTCGGAGTGGGTTGAGGCGGTGGTTCAGGAATAGTCCAATCATCATAATTTTTCAATATGTTATTCAATAATTCTTCAGCTTGAGCAATAGTTCGTTCACTGAAAACACAACCAGCACAACTATCTAGGAAGTCCCTAGAAGCATTGGTTAGTCCATTGTAGAAGATATCAAGTATTTCATTTTTCTTAAGACATGATAAGGCAAAGCATTAACTAACTGGCAAAGCCTCCCCCAAGCTTGTGGGAGACTCTCTTCTTTAGTTTGCACAAAGTTGAATATTTCCTGTAAGGTAGCTTGTTTCATATGAGCAGGAAAATATTTTGTAGAGAAGTAATAAACCATATCCCGGGGACTACGCACACAACCAGGAGCAAGAGTATTGTACCAAGCTTTAGCATCGCCCTTTAATGAGAAATGAAATAATTTGAGAATAAAGTAATAAAGAGTTTTCTCGTCATGAATAAAAAGGGTGGCTATGTCATTCAACTTAGTAAGATGTGCCACAACAATTTCAGTTTCATAACCATGGAAAGGATCGGATTCAACCAAAGTAATTAACTCTGGGTCGACAGAAAATTCATAATCCTTATCAGCAATATAGATAGGTGAAGTAGAAAACTTAGGATCACATTTCATTCTAGCATTCAGAGATTTTTCTTTATACTTTTGTAGTAATTTCTCTAGATCATCGCTGTCATTACAAGAATGAATATCTCTAGTTGCTTCTTCACTCATAACATAACCTTCCGGTACCTTAGGCAATTTATATATAGGAAGGCTAGTTCTAGCAGGTGTTTCGGGAGTTTCAGGTTCAGGCTCATCATCAGATTCAACAACATCATGTTGTATAACTCTAGCAGTATGTTTATCAAGAAATTCACTAAGTGGCAGATCATCATTATCAAGCAAGGCACTAGCATCATCATAAGCATCATTCATAGTAGAAGTAGCATCATCAATAACTTGTGACATATCAGAATCTATAGCATGTCACTACTACAGGATTGGTCTCTTGTAACACATTGATGTGCTACTACAGCTTAGATATTGTGCTACTGAAGCGCACAGTAACACATTTTTGTATGTGTTCCTGTAGGCTATGTTACTAGGTGGTGTCTATTGTAGCACATAAGCATTGTTACTATATGTATTTACCGGTGTTACAGTTGTATTGCAGTGTCTATTATTTGGTACTTTATTTTGTACTTTGGTTAACAATTCAGAATTGGCATACTCTTGCAGTGTTCAAAAATCCTGTTTTCCGATCACATGTTGCCATTTTTTCTAAAGTTTGAATCTATCCTGAAGCAGTATGAATGTTTTAGTTTCTCTACATATACTTCACTTGCTGATGATTAGATTAGATGGTCAAAAGTCTAGATGAAAGTTCAATGTTGATTGAAGTCTCATGTACCAAATAGAAAGTTCAATGTTCTGCCAATGACACTCAGCTTTCTCACAATTTTTGTTCTTTGAACCCAGCTCTCAAAATGCATTCAAATTTAGGTTTTAATTATTTCAATGACACGAAATAGTATCTATTGAATATGTCTCCCTATCTGGACAATTTAAGAAAAAAACGTATATACTATTATCTCTTTTCCAGAACTAAATTTGTCTTATTTTGCTAATTTCTAAAACTGATTGGCCCACCTCAATGATAGGTAGCACGAATTAGTACGTTTTCTTTTAGGGAAGCATGGATTAGTACTTGTTTTTACTTGTTTTAGCCAGGATTCTAGATCAGGCTGGTCCAACTAATAAAAAGTCACAGATATAACATGTCGACATACATTATTCCTTTTATCAAAAAGCGCTTCCCAAATACAACACGTCCACATACTTTTATACTTTATAATAAAAATACGGATAAATAAATCTTCAAAGCGTATTAAATTAATTAAGTCCAAAATTACTTAAAAGTAGCTAGCACACCTTTTAATTTTAACAAATTTTGGGAGGAAAAACCTTTTTTTCTAATACCCAAAAGAGTTGCACATCTTTCATATTAAGATTAGAGAAAAAAATATTTACAAGATTACGAACACACGCATAGTACAAAGCACAAAACTTTGAGTTTGCACTCTCATCCAATCTTAGAAAATAGTGCCATACGTACCCACGTATAGGGAAATAATATTTTTTAGAATTTTGTACAGGGAAACATCTTTTCTAGAAGAACTTACAGGAAACAGTGAGCTGCTAGTTTGAGTCCTACCTTCTGTGGTCTTTGGGGCTACGCCAATTGTTTTATCCTAATATATCCCGCTAGTAAGCAAACATGCATCCTGTAAACTTATATATGTAGCTAACATGTGAATGGCATAAGCCCATAACTATTAGCTCAGAGGCCACGTGATACGACGGGATCAACCTAAGAATTGATCACATGCATCTTGCAACAAGTCTTCTCATGACAAGAAAGAAAAAATCAATCCGATATTATTACGTGTGTACCATTTACTTACGTAGATCACCTATGTGTTACAAACTTGTAACACAACATTGCATATCATATATGCATTACCATCTTGTAACACTCTCTCAACCGGCATAAATAATGTGTTACAACACTGTAACACATTTTACGCATGTGGAATATGTGTTACAACATCGTAACACTTCCCATAGAATGTGTTACAACTTAGTGTGGACACAAATGCTATGTTACTGGGATTTCACACAGTAACACATGTTTTCTTGTGTTACCGGAATGTGTTGCCAAAGCTAATTCCTGTAGTAGTGTGTTGCCCTTACCTGGACAAGCATCCCACTTATGATTAACCTCTATTGCAAGCATCCGCAACTACAACAAAAGTATTAAGGTAAACCTAACCATAACATGAAACATATGGATCCAAATCAGCCCCTTATGAAGCAACGCATAAACTAGGGTTTAAGGTTCTGTCACTCTAGCAACCCATCATCTACTTATTACTTCCCAATGCCTTCCTCTCGGCCCAAATAATGGTGAAGTGTCATGTAGTCGACGTTCACATAACACCACTAGAGGAGAGACAACATACATCTCATCAAAATATCGAACGAATACCAAATTCACATGACTACAATAGCAAGACTTATCCCATGTCCTCAGGAACAAAAGTAACTACTCACAAAGCATAAACTTGTTCATAATCAGAGGGGTATTAATGTGCATATAGGATCTGAACATATGATCTTCCACCAATTAAACCAACTCGCTAGCATCAACTACAAGGAGTAATTAACACTACTAGCAACCTACTAGCACCAATCCCAGACTTGGAGACAAGAATTGGATACAAGAGATGAACTAGGGTTTTGAGAGGAGATGGTGCTGATGAAGATGTTGATGGAGATTTACCTCTCCCGATGAGAGGATCGTTGGTGATGACGATGGTGATGATTTCCCCCTACGGGAGGGAAGTTTCCCCGGCAGAACAGCTCCGCCAGAGCCCTAGATTGGTTCCGCCAAGGTTCCGCCTCATGGCGGCGGAGTTTTGTTCGAGAAGATGGCTTGTTATTTTTTTCTCATCAAAAGACTTCATATAGCAGAAGATGGCCACCGGAGGGCCATCAGGGGGCCCACGAGGTAAGGGGGCGCGCCCAGGGGCTAGGGCGCGCCCCCCACCCTCGTGGGCAGGGTGTGGCCCCCCTGGTGAAGTTCTTGCTCTCAGTATTTTTTATATATTTGGAAAACGTCTTCCGTGAAGTTTCAAGACTTTTGGAGCTGTGCAGAATAGTCTCTAATATTTGCTCCTTTTCCAGCCAAGAATTCCAGCTGCCGACATTCTCCCTCTTTATGTAAACCTTGTAAAATAAGAGAGAATAGGCATAAGTATTGTGACATAATGTGTAATAACAACCCATAATGCAATAAATATCGATATAAAAGCATGATGCAAAATGGATGTATCAACTCCCCCAAGCTTAAACCTCACTTATCCTCAAGCGAAAAGCAGAAATCGAAAAATATGTCCACATGTTTAGAGATAGAGGTGTCGATAAAAATAAAATACGGACATGAGGGCATCATGACCATTCATAGAACAACAACTTATATAATTCTTGCCATATGACTTCTTATGCTAGAGTAATAATTCAATCACAATCTCAAGTATGAATAGTAAACTTCACTGAAAACTAACAAACTATAATCTCAGTCATTGGAGCACTTGCAATTTATCATAACATAGGAAAGAGTCAATGTATAAGAGCTTTTCAGCAAGTCCACATACTCAACTATCATATAGTCTTTCACAATTGCTAACACTCACGCAATACTTATGGGTATGGAGTTTTAATCGGACATAGAGAAAGATAGGGGCTTATAATTTTGCCTCCTAATGTTTTACCTTAAGGGTAATGTCAACAGTAATAATTCATGAAGACTCACATCCAATTAGCCATATATACCAGGATGTTTCCAACATACCGCGCTTGACAAAGGATAAAATATAAAAAGGAAGGGTTAGGATCACCGTGACTCTTATGCAATGTAGGAGATAAAAGTAAAAGATAGGCCCTTCGCAGAGGGAAGCAGAGGTTGTCATGCGCTTTTATGGTTGGATGCACAACATCTTAATGCGAAAGAAAGCCACTTTATATCGCCACTTGTGATATGGACCTTTATTATGCAGTCTGTTGCTTTTATTTCTTCCATATCACATGATCGTATAAAGCTTATTTTCTCCCACACTAATAAGTCATACATATTTAGAGAGCAATTTTTATTGCTTGCACCGATGACAACTTACTTGGAGGATCTTACTCAATCCATAGGTAGGTATGGTCGACTCTTATGCCAAAACTGGTTTAAGGGTATTTGGAAGCACAAGTAGTATCTCTACTTGGTGCAATGAATTTGGCTAGCATGAGGGAGAAAGGCAAGCTCGACATGTTGGATGATCCATGACAATATAATTTATCTCAGATGTAAGAAAACATAACCCATTACGTTGTCTTCCTTGTCCAATGTCAACTCTTTAGCATGTAATATTTTAATGAGTGCTCACAATCATAAAAGATGTCCAAGATAGTATATTTATATGTGAAGGCCTCTCTTTCTTTATTACTTCCTATTAATTGCAACGATGATCAAAACTATGTTTGTCAACCCTCAACAACTTTTATTCATCATACTTTTTCTATGTGAGCTCATTACTCTCCATAAGACTCACATGATCTCTTTGTTTCTTTTTATTTCTTTCTCTTTTCTTTTATTCCCTTAGGATCATTGCAAAATAATCAAGCCCTTGACTCAACACTAATCTTTATTATATAGCTCATGGACTCGATTACATAGAAGGATAATAAAGCAAAACTCACAACTAGATAATACTAAGAACTTTTATTCAACTAGATCAAGATATTACCAAAAGGATCGAACTAAGAAAAACGGTAAAGATAAAAGTGATGGTGATACGATACCGGGGGCACTCCCCCAAGCTTGGCAGTTGCCAAGTGGAGTGCCCATACCAGATACTCAATTCTTCTTTGTTGGTGGAGACGGTGGTGATCTCAATTCTTCTATGTGAGCTCAATTCTTCTTCCAAGGCATAGGCTCACCATCATAGAAGGATGACCGAGTCTCCGGGATCCTCAAATCTGCAGCCAAACTCATCCTTTTGAATCTATATTCATATTCACGGTTTTGGTTTTGCAGGTCATAGATTTGAGCTTGAAGGTGCTCGATTTTCTCGTGAAGCTTGAAGATGGTCTCCCCGATATTGTCGGCATCCAGCTTGTGTTTGTTGGTTAATTATGCGATCATCATGTGGTTGGAGTAGAGTCCACGCTCCACCATCCCCTGACACATGAAAACTTGTTGCTCCATTGCTTCGAGCCTCGTCTCCACGCTTCCGGTCCCCTTCGGTCCCTCAGCATCACGGATGTGCAGCAACCCATAACGTATCTTGTAAGTGCATCTAGTGCCACCCCTAGTTGGTTTTGGAGTATTGACGACAAACCTAGTTGAGGGACTAATGTGTTTGTGAGAATTGCAGGATAACATAGCTAGAAGTCCCTCATTGATTCGGTTTTCCTACCAGAGATGACCCCTAAAAATATATGAAGTCAAAGGTGGTATGTGAAGATATTCACATTGAAGACTATGACAAGAGAAGACATCGCATGAAGCCTATGGAGCTCGAAGACTTAGATCTTTCGTAGTTCTTCTTCTTCTTTGTTGAGTCATAGGAACTACCGTACTGTTAAGTGGGGTCCAAGAGAACCAGTCAGAATGACTGAAGTGATGCTTAACCAAAACCTATGTCTTCGAGTGAAGACTATGAGAGCGAATCTTGTCCAGAGTCGGACAAGTCAGCTTTGCTTGTAGCCCAAGTAAAGTTGCCGTGTGTGTTTGAAATTTGACCGTTGGAACACGTTTCAGTTCCTTAGTGACCCGGGGTCATTTCGGACAAATCAGGTCGGGTTGCCTAGTGGCTATAATTAGCCCACCCCCTACAACCATAAAAGGTTGGCTGCTCAGAGTTAAAGTACGGCTTTTGGCGTGTGAGAGCAACCCACCTCGAAGCCTTTGAGAGAGAATTCCTTGCGAGGATAAAGCCCTAACCACCCAGAGCCAAAGAGTGTTAGGCATCACTTAAGTCTTCCTATCTGTGTGATCTGAAGACTTATTACACTTGAGGACTATGAATCCTCCAGCCAGTTACACGTCATGTTCTGAGCATCCAAGAGTCATTGTGGATCGCCGGTGAACGAAGTCTGTGAAGGTTTGGGAGTCTACCTTGAAGACTTACCAGAGTGATTGGGCGAGGTCTGTGTTACCTTAGCTCAAGGGGAATATGGTGAGGACTGAGTGTCCTGAGCTGCATGTTCAGGACTGGGTGTCTGGGACTGTGTGTCCTCAGGTTTAAATACCTAGCCGCCCTAACTAGATGTACAGTTGTCATAGCAACTGGAACTGGTCCAACAAATCATTGTCTTCAAGGAGTCACTGGTTTCATCCTTCCCTTCTCTTTACTTACTGTTGGTCCTTGTGAAGTCATCGTATGATTGCACTATCTTTTGTCTTCACTGAGTGACTGCTTGTTCTGATTGGCTTCTTAGTATCTTCCTACCTGATCCTTACTACCTAGCTGCTATTAGTCATTGTGCTTTCACTTCATTGAATACTTGACTATGGTTTGCCTAGTGTAGTCTACCTTCCGCTGCATGGTAATAGGTTTATTTCTATCGTTTGTCTTCGAAACTTCCACGTTTTGAAGACTTTCATAAAAATCGCCTATTCACCCCCCTCTAGTCGATATAACACACTTTCAATTGGTATCAGAGCAAGGTACTCCCTTGTTCTGTGTGATTCGGTTTAACCACCTGGAGTTTTAGCTATGTCGACTGCAGGGATAATTAAAGTCTCCTCTGCGTGCCCCGTCTTCGATGGAACTAAACATCCCTACTAGAAGAATAAGATGCGCATGCATCTTGAAGCCATTGACGTCGACCTATGGTATGTCATCAAGAACGGCGTTCCAAAGGCTGGAGAAGGTGTCACTGCTGCTGACGTTAAGAAGTTTGTTCAACTGGACTCTACTGCCATGAATATCATCTGTGGTCATCTGACCAAAGGACAGTATGGCCGCGTGAGTGCTTTGGAAACATCTAAGCTAGTCTGGGACTGGCTCTCCAAGGTCAACGAAGACGTCTCAACCCAGAGAGATCAAAGAATCATTGTCCTTCGCAACCTCTTCAACCGCTTCAAGAGAAATGACAATGAGAATGTCTAGCTCACGTTTGATCGACTCACTGACATCACAAATGAGCTTCAAGCTCTCGGCGCCACTGAGATCACCAAGCATGAAGTCGTCAAGACACTCCTGAGATCACTTGACAGCTCATTTGACACTCTAGCCCTGATGATTCAAGAACGTCCGGACTTCAAGACACTCAATCCGTTTGACATACTTGAGAGGCTCAACACACACGAGTTTCAGCTTTCTGAGAAAAGAGACATCTACGGTCCCAACTATGGGCGAACTCGTGCCTTGAAGGCAAAAGCTGTCTCCACATTTGAAGAAGAATCTGACAACAGTTCTGATGATCCCGAAGACATTGGAAAGGAGCTTGCTATGCTTGTGAAGAAGTTCCAAAAATTCACCAAGAAGAAAGGCTTTAGAAAGTCTTCATGATCAAGCTCAAGGAATGATGAAGCTTCTGCTCATGACTACAAGAAAAGATCATGCCACAAGTGCAAGAAACCTGGCCACTACATCTCTGAGTGTCCGCAGTGGGACAATGAGAACAAGAAGAAGAAGAAGAGCAAGGAGTATGACTCCGACGACAAGAAGAACAAGAAATACTCAAAGTCTTCTTCCAAGTCTTCCTCCAAGTCTTCATCACACAAGAAGAGCTCATATGGCAAGGCATGAGCGTTTGTTTGCAAGGAAATGGATTCAGAGGAGGAGTCCGCTTCTGAGGAGGCGGAGGTGGAGTCTGAGGAGGAGTCCGATTCTGGCATTGCGAGTCTGGCTACAGCATACGTTGCCAAGTCCATCTTCAAGACTGAAGACAATGACTCCATCACCGACACCGATGCAAATGACAAGGACTACTCCGCTCCTACTTACTGCTTCATGGCACGCGGTGCCAAGGTAAACACATGCACTACTCACTATCAAACATCTAGTGACGATGACTCTGATTGTGGTTCCAAACCCAGCTACAAAACACTCGCTAAAATTGCAACTGAACAATAGAAAACCATGGAACACATTCAAAAACTGTTAGACAAAAGCGATGATCTGTTAGATGCTGAAATGACTCGATCTCAGTCCTTAATTGAAGACATAAAAAATCTTCACGTTAAGCATGAGGAACTTGATAGTCGTCATGAAACCCTCTCAACAGCTCATGAAAGGCTTTCCTATGATTATCTTCAAAGGAAGCAAGATCTTGAGAAATTGAGAGCGGCTCATAAAGATCTTCAAAAAGAAAACGAGTCGGTTTGTGCCGAACAGATCAGTTCAGCTCAGGAAGGATTTGAACCACCATGTCTTAAATGCATTGAGCGTGATAATGCTACTTCTATTGCTGAATGTTCTACTGCTGTTACTGTTGCAATATCTTCAACTGCAGGAATGGACCGCCTATGAAGAAGATCTGGGTGCTGAAAAGGTGTTTGGAGAATCTTCCTGTGAATGTCATCATGACACCACAGGGAAGCCATACTCAGGCCTATGAATATGAGCGCGGTTCATCAAACCGCCATGTTCATAAGACCAAGAACTATTCTGCTTATTCTTATGAGTACTATTGTCCACCTGCAAGACTTTTTGCTAGGGCTCCAAAGCCAAAGTTCTCAGATGCTGCACTTAGACTTATCGCTTCTAAGCCACCCTTGAAGATGTGGGTGGCTAAGAAAGCTTAACTCTCTTTTGCAGGGACGGGTCTCCAGCAGAAAACCAAAATCGTCTGACGCTATTGCTGGGGACCTTAAACATCTTTTAGGGCGCAAGATCAAATGCCCAAATGGTCTTATTATGTACTTCGTTCCTGAATAGCTTGCTACTCGCCCTATCAGTCCAAATCATGATCTAAGCTTTCATAACCCATTGGTTCATCAAATGTTTTTGCTTCACAATTCTCTTCGTGAAGCCTATCCCCCTAACTACACTGTAGGGTACGACACCAGCAGCTTCAGAATGGATTATTGATAGTGGGTGTACCAATCACATGACTGTCAAGAGAAGCCTTCTTATGGACTCAACCTTACGTCCATCCGACAAGAGTCACATCACATTTGCTGACACTGGTAAAAGTAAGGTATTGGGTCTAGGTAGAGTTGCAATCTCGAAGGATCAACACATGGATAAAGTCATGCTTGTTGAATCCCTTGGTTTCAACTTAATGTCTGTCTCAATGCTTTGTGATTTAAACATGATCGTGGTGTTTAGAAAATATCATTGACTTGTTCTAATGGAATCTGACAAGTCGCTAGTGTTTGAAGGGTATCGGAAAGATGATTTGTACGTGGTAGATTTCTTAGCAGGACCACAGCTTTCAGTATGTCTTCTAGCAAAAGCTTCAGAATGCTGGATCTGGCATCAGAGGATAGGGCATGCTGGCATGAGGAACCTTCACACCCTTTTAAAGAAGAAGCATGTCATAGGCATCGAGGGCGTCAAGTTCAAGAAAGATCACTTATGCGGTGCTTGTGAAGCAGGAAAGATGACGAGGGCCAAGCATCCCTCGAAGACAATCATGACAACAACTCGACCCTTCGAACTGCTCCACATGGATCTCTTCGGTCCCACTCATTACTCAACTCTTACTACTACTGCTTGTCTCTATGGCTTTGTCATTGTTGATGATTATTCTAGATATACTTGGGTGCACATAATCCTCTACAAGACTAAAGTGCAGGATGTCTTCAGACGCTTCGCCAATCAAGCAATGAACAACTATGTCGCCAAGATAAAGCACATCAGAAGTGATAATGGCACTGAATTCAAGAACACTGGCCTTGATACATATCTTGATACTTTGGGCATCACACATGAATTCTCAGCTCCGTACACGCCACAGCAGAATGGCGTCGTCGAACGCAAGAACAGAACACTCATTGAGATGGCCCGAACGATGCTAGTTGAATACAAGACTCCAAGAAAATTCTGGCCTGAAGCCATTGATACTGCATGCCATACAATCAACCGTGTTTATCTTCACAAGCTTCTGAACAAGACATCTTATGAGCTCCTTACTGGCAAGAAGCCAAATGTCAGTTACTTCAGAGTATTTGGCGCCAGGTGCTGGATCAAGGATCCACATCACACTTCAAAATTTGCACCAAAAGCACATGAGGGTTTTATGCTTGGATATGGAAAGGATTCCCACTCCTACAGAGTCTTCAATCGTTTTCATTATAAAGTGGTTGAAACAGTGGATGTGCGGTTCGATGAGACTAACGGTTCACAAAGAGAGCACCTGCCAAATGTGCTAGATGAAGCTCCATCCAGTGAATCAATCAAACTTATGGGAACTGGAGAAATCATACCCTCTGAAGCTCAACCTGAAGAGCAACTTATCATCTCCGCACCCGATCAACCTGAAGACAATGCTCAGCCTGAAGATAATCCTTCTAACAATGACAATGATAAGCAAGAGAAAAATCTTCGCCCTTTACATCCTCGTGTTGCCAATGAAGTGCAGATTGAGAGAATAATTGATAGCATCAATGCACCCGGTCCGCTCACTCGTTCAAGGGCAACACAGCTAGCAAATTTCTATGGGAACTTCGCATTCGTCTCAATAACAGAACCCAAGAAAGTTAAAGAAGCCTTCATGGAACCTGAATGGATTCAAGCTATGCAAGAAGAGCTTCAACAGTTTGAGCTGAATAATGTATGGGAACTGGTTAAGCGTCCTGATCCTCGAAAGCACAATATAATAGGCACCAAATGGATATACCGCAACAAGCAAGATGACCATGGTCAAGTTGTCAGAAACAAAGCTCGTCTCGTTGCTCAAGGATATACTCAAGTTGAAGGGATTGACTTCGATGAAACATTTGCTCCTGTGGCTCGACTTGAAGCCATACGCATACTGCTGGCCTATGCAAATCATCATAACATACTTCTATATCAAATGGATGTGAAGAGCGCTTTTCTCAATGGCAAGATTGAAGAAGAAGTGTATGTTGCACAACCGCCTGGCTTTGAAGATCCAAAGCATCCTGACATGGTATACAAACTCAACAAGGCACTGTATGGCCTCAAACAAGCCCCTCGGGCTTGGTATGACACACTCAAATACTTCCTGAAGAGCAAAGGCTTCACAACTGGTTCCCTCGACCCCACTCTCTTCACGAAGACATATGATGGGGAACTGTTTGTGTGCCAAATATATGTGGATGACATTATCTTCGGCTGCACTAATCAGAAATATAGTGAAGAGTTTGGATATATGATGCAAGAGCAATATCAGATGTCCATGATGGGAGAGCTGAAGTTCTTCCTTGGTCTTCAAATACGACAGCAACGCAACGGCATCTTCATATCTCAAGAGAAGTATCTCAAAGATTGCCTGAAGAAGTTTGGTATGCAAGAATGCAAAGGCTTCACGACGCCAATGCCAGCCAAACATCATCTAGGTCCCGACGACAATGGTAAAGAGTTTGATCAAAAGGTATACCGCTCCATGATTGGTTCTTTACTTTATCTATGTGCATCTAGGCCAGATATTATGCTTAGTGTTTGCATGTGTGCTTGATTCCAAGAGACACCAAAGGAATTGCATCACTTAGCTGTGAAGCGAATTCTTCGATATTTGGCTTACACCCCAACTCTAGGATTATGGTATCCAAAGGGCTCAGAGTTTGATCTAGTTGGATTCTCGGGTGCTGATTATGCTGGTCACAAGGTTGATTGCGAGTCTACATCAGGCACATGTCATTTTCTGGGACGATCACTTGTATGTTGGTCTTCAAAGAAGCAGAATTGTGTATCTCTCTCCACTGCTGAATCTGAATACATTGCTGCTGGATCTTGCTGCGCTCAGCTTCTGTGGATGAAGCAAACACTCAAAGACTATGACATTCATCTGAAGCAAGTGCCACTCTACTGCGACAATGAAAGCACCATCAAGATTGCCAATAACCCAGTTCAGCACTCGAAGACAAAGCACATTGAGATTCGTCATCACTTTCTCAGAGATCATGTTGTGAAGGAAGATATTGATATCATACACATCAACACTGAAGAGCAATTGGCATATATCTTCACCAAGCCCTTGGATGAGAAGAGATTTTGCAAGTTACGGTGTGAGCTAAATATCTTGGAATCCTCAAATGTCCTGTGATCAGGCACACATCCTAACACTTATGCATATTGATGACTTAGATGTGCAACACACGAAGTAAAGTATAACTTCAATCAATGAAGACATGCATTCTAAGTGTGAATACATTAATGAGGAATTTGACTTCAGAGCGCCACGATAATTGTGCACCGTGCCTGGGTCTAATACTTCATATACGGTGGGTAACGCCACCACCAAATGTTCTATTTAAAGTGTTTCACTCATGGCGTTACATTTGCTATGTCTTCACATTTGGTTTGGCTTCAATCTCAACATGTCTTCATGATTATCTTCACTATGTTGATTATATATATATATATATATATACTAGTGTTCTGTCCTCTACAGCATTCACTTATAGATATGTCTTCTTGTTGAATCTCTTGAACTAAGTGAATGTGATCGGACCCTAACCTCTCTATGCTTTCTATCTCAAACTCTATCTCTCCAAATCATATGCATTCTTTTGAACCTGTCAAATGTCTTCTCTACGTCCTTGTCAGCAGAAGATGCAGAGACAAACATTAAGTCCGCTTTCAATGCTAATTCCTTCACTTGAAACCCGGAGAAGTGGGAACAACCACCCGACAATCCAGGCGTGCGTGGGACGTGGAACAACCTCCAATATGCTGCATGATGGCCATGTGTTCCTCAGATGTGAATCGCCAGGGGCACCTGTGTAATAACACTGAGCCGCCCCTGTCCCTATAAATACGCGCCACACCATAGTCATTATCTCTTCTTTCACTCTCGCACGAACCCTAGCGCCACCGCTAGCCCTCGACGACGTCGGCGATGAAGCGCTTAGCTGCCGCAACCTCTTTGACACCGTCTTCACGCCGACCGCGGACATCGTCTTCTCCGCCGTCGCCGTAGGTGTCCTCCGTCACCAAGTTAGGGCACGGACGATCTGACTGCTCGGCCTCCTCTTTCACTCCGTCTAGCTGTTCTTCATGTGGTAAATAAAACTTCCTTTTTATGGCCCCTTTGATCCTATAGATTCATCACTTTCTACCACAAGTGGTTCTTGTTCACACATGTTGGATCCACTTCATACTGCATCTCATAATATGCCTAGTATATTCACTTATGCTTCACAAAGTAGTTAGATTCCTCACTTGTACTGATCCGTGGATTCCTACAAATCTGGAACCAACTCCTTATCTATGAGTGAATGTCTTCACACAATGAGGTCAATGTCTTCTAAACTAATTTATCTTCAAAATCTTCTGAGAATGCATATGACCTCTTCCCCTTCTCTCGCACCTTAATGCTGTCACAGGTACATGTCCGTGGGAGAATCCCTTGGTTCTCATAGTCTACATTCATTTGCGGAATTCTTACAGACACAAATTCTCCCGAAGCCAGTTCCTGTTTGTCCAGCAAGCGAAAGCCTTTGAAGCCTTTGAACGTATTGAAGCCATTCAGTTTAAAGTTCATGGCTGCAGAGAAATCAGCAAGGAAGGGTGGCAGAAAGCGTCGAGGAGAAACATCAAGAGATCTGCCCGATGACCTCTCAGAGCTGTACAAGACAGATCCTGAAGAGGATTACAATCAGCGCAAGACACGAATCCAATGGATTCGACGATATTGGGCAGAACAGTGGTTCAAGTACAGATTTGTGACAAAGGAATATGCTGAAAAGAATGCCATCAAACGACCATGGGGAGACATCCTCTACAAAAATCTTCAACCCAGGTCCAGAGATGAAGCCATTGAACAAGGATTCTATCCCTGCATGGTCTGTGGACCACAGCCTGCGGATGCTGCCCATCGTCACTGCTATGGTGTCGTGACGACAATCTGTTCAAGCACAACTTCCAGTTTGTCCAGAACTCAGTGAAGCAGAACAAGAAGTCTTTGGGATTAGACTTCAACCCTGGTCCCTCTGCTCCCCGTGCCGATGGAACTCGCGAAGCTGAACCCAATATTCTTGGGCCCTTCTACAACTTGGAAGGTCTCATCACTCATATCGTGGTTCAAGGGACAGCCGTAAATGAGCCTGCAGATGACGCTGAATCAGATGAAGCGCCTGCAACGCCGAAGCCAAAGAAACTGAAGCATCCTAAAGCTTCAAAGCCTGCCTCTACACCAAAGATCTCACGGGCGAAGCCACTGGCTACTGCACCTCCTGAAGACAGTGTGCAGTCTGAAGATTTGTCACGCATCTCCAAGCCCCAGAAAGTCAAGATGCCTCTGCCACACACCGGCCAAGAACTAACAGCTGCTGCTATTCTACGCAATGATGCCATCGATCTGTCCAGTGATGAAGATCTTGCAGATGACGCTCTTGAGCAACTAATCAAGAGCAAAGAAGAAGCAGAAATCTTCAATGATTTGCCTCTCTTTGACGTGGCAATCATCCACAACTTCATTGATGAGTGGTTTGACACGCCCAACCTCAGCTTCGAAGATCTGCAACTTCTAATTGGCCTCAGTGTTGCCTTCCATGACGCCATTGCTTCAGAGCTAACTCTAGCTCAGCGCATCGTCGAACTGAAGCAAAATATTGACTTTGAGAAAGCTCAGTTCAAGAAGCATATGGCCAAGCTCAGCGTGCAAGAGGTGAAAAAACTTCAAGATTATGTTGCACGAGCTCAAAGAAGCCTTTCTCAAGAAACGTGCAGAAGCTCAGGGTTCTCATGAGCGCATGAAGAGTCTGGCTGACAAGTGTGTGCAAGGCTACAACGAGGCTGAGAAGCGCAAGGCCCTTGGGCGTCCGTGCATTGATCCCAGGATGGCTGCTAAGCAGAAGAAGAAGCCCACTGTGGCCGAACCCAACGCACCAAGGCAGGAAGTAGATCCCATTGTTTTCCCAACTAGCATGACTGGCTCGAAGCCAAAGGCCAGGTCAACCGCTTCAGAACTGAAGAAGACGAGGACGGCTGAGGCTGAAGCCAGAAAGAGGAAACATTCTGAAGCCTCTGATGCTACTCCCTCCAAGAAGAAGCGGAAGACCAAGAAGGAACGGCCTGCTCCCACAGAGCCCTTAATTGTTGAACACATCTCCATGGTTCGCCCTGACGCTGAACATCAAGAGCGCCAACTGACTGTCCATGAGCCTGCTTCCACAGAGGCTCATGAAGCTGAAGACTTTCCAGCAGCTGATCCCACCACTGCTGGAAGACATTGGTCACCATGACCATGTTGAAGATGATGCAGTTCTTCCTCAGATCGAGCACCAACAGGTATCATCGCCCATGCTTACGCACAGCGAACTCATCAGCATTGGTCGTCCTCTGACGCCAATTGCTCAGGATGCATCATGGGCTGATCACCCACAAGCACAAGAGGAAGATGACTTTGAGGCCCAGCCAACTCCAACTCCACAGGCGTCGCCAGCGTTACGCAGGCTTCGCAAAGGACCAAGGCCTCCAGTCTCCGAGTCTGAAGCTAAAGCTGCTAAAGACATTCTGGCTGCATCAGCCGATGAAGAAGAAACCCCAACAGTTGCTACACTCCTGTCTCACCAAGAAGTTGTTCTCGAGGAGAACATGACTGTGACCGACCCTCCAGCTCATCAAGTGGAGGTTGAAAATCTTGAGGCTGCCACCACCAACACCAATGAAGCCACTAACGCAGTCATGGTTGAAGCAAATGTGGAGCCTCCACCAACCCAAGAACCAGAAGTCAGCGAAGCCAATGATGCTACTGCGTCTGTTCCTGCGCCTGCTGCTGGTCCTCAGTTTGACTATGATGTTGAGCATAGGCCTCAGGTACAGAAGCCAATTCCAAGGTTGCCCAGGTTTCCAGGTCCTGCATCAGCACCTGGATCCTTCAATGTCAACGGCTTCAAAGCAGACAACACTTTCTTCAATAGCTCCAAGAACCCCTACTCAAGGGAAATAATATCTTCTGATCGGTTCTGGAGTTATCCACAGCGAAGCTATTACTCCTGCATTCTGTACAATCAAGGTCGCATCTTCCCACATAACCGTCTTGACACCGAAGCAATAGCTTGTTTGCCCTGTCTGGAAGAAGCTCTGGATTGCTTCAAAGAGGTTGGATTGTTGATGTTTGTCACCGACCAAGAGCACTGGAATGAAGAGTTGCTGCTCCAATTCTATGCCACACTTCACATCCGTGGGTACAACAGAGATCCGAAGATTTGGGTCCTCGAGTGGATGACAGGAAATGTTCATCACGAAGCCAAAGCCTTTGATATCATTGAGCTCACTAGTCTGCCCACTCCTGGCGATCTCTACGAACCTGGCTGTCAGCTTCACAATGAAGCTATGGAGAGCATCTTTCAAAAGCCTGAACCAAGCATGAGTCAGATGCTCAGTATGATGAAGCCATTCCCACAAGATGCTGCATATCCTAAGGAGTTCTTTGTTGAAGACCTTGAGTATCTGCCAAGGACTATTTATCACATCATAAGGCGAACTCTCTGGCCCATCAAAGGACATTCTCCACATGCCAAGCTGGAAGGTGCAATGAAGACTTTGGTCTTCTATATTCTTCATGGCAAATGCTTCAATGCACAGGACTTCTTCATCCGCCAACTTGCTACATCAGGCTCTGATCTTTTTGGCTTGAAGTTCTACGCTCCATGGATAATGCGGCTGATTAAACTCCACTACGCTATCTCATATCATCCATCTGCTCGCAATCATCGGATCTTTCTGCCTGATGTGGATATGTCCGTTGAAGCCATTTATCCTGAGCCTACCAAGGAGCCTCTTAGTCTTCAGAATGCGGAGCATCAAAGTTTCTCTCAGAACATTGAAGGAGTTGAAGCAGTCACTCGTGTTTATCCTCTGGCTGGAACTACACGTGCACCTCATCGTGCCCTTACTGAAGCCACCGAAAGCAGTATTGCCCAACGACCCAAGAAGCGATCTCGAGTTCTGAATGACCGAGAGCTTCTGGTGGCTCTTCATCAGAAACAGGATAGGCATCATGACTGGCTGAAGCGCCAAATGCAAAGCCTCTTGCTGGATGTTAACCACATTCACAATCTTGCCACCAAGAATGCCTTTGTTGCCCATGAAACCTCTCGACGCACATGGAAAGGGCTGACGCTTATGTTCTCTGAAGATGATCTTCACAAGGATGGCTTCTCTGAATGCTTCAAGTTTGACTCCACACCTCCTCGAAGGGCAGTGCTGTGACGAACTCCATCTCTTGAAGACTCTGAGTTCTCTTCCTCTGCGGCAACTGTGAATGCCAGAGTGATCGAGGACGAAGACGATGCTACTTCACCGCCCCCTCCTTCAGCACGCTTCGACACTGCTCCAAGTTCTTCTGCACCGCCGAACACCACTGACGACCCTGCTGCTTCACCTACTCTTCATGGGAACGAGTAGATGTTCTATGTCTTCAAACCTTTTTGGTCCTTACTGACAAAAGGGGGAGAAGCATATGAGTTTGATAGTCTTCAAGCGGGTCCACATGGGTGGTTGCTTTATATTTTGCCTAGTGTTTACAACTCTCGTTTTGATTCATTTGGTTCTTTCAGTTGTAACACTTAAACTCGATGGTCGTCTGCTACTTATTTGCCACTTTGTGATGCGATGATAAATTCCGCATGTGCGACGATAAATTCCGCACTTAGATCATTTTGCAGACGTCCATTTTCCATTATGCATGTCATTATCTTCACAAACTTTCACATGCATAATGAATTGTCATCATAAGTTGAAGAGGATCTCCACGAGTACAACCTGCCATGTGCATTTGCATTCCAAAAGCAAATTACTTATATGCACATCTTCAGGGGGAGCCCTTGCAACTTATGAAGACAATTCCTTATCCTTTACAATTTCACATATTATATTCCCATTGAAAACTTCAACTAGTTTGTCATCAATCACCAAAAAGGGGGAGATTGTAAGTGCATCTAGTGCCACCCCTAGTTGGTTTTGGAGTATTGACGACAAACCTAGTTGAGGGACTAATGTGTTTGTGAGGATTGCAGGATAACACAGGTAGAAGTCCCTCATTGATTCGGTTTTCCTACCAGAGATGACCCCTAAAAATATATGAAGACATTGAAGTCAAAGGTGGTATGTGAAGATATTCACATTGAAGACTATGACAAGAGAAGACATCGCATGAAGCCTATGGAGCTCGAAGACTTAGATCTTTCGTAGTTCTTCTTCTTCTTTGTTGAGTCATAGGAACCACCATACTGTTAAGTGGGGTCCAAGAGAACCAGTCAGAATGACTGAAGTGATGCTTAACCAAAACCTATGTCTTCGAGTGAAGACTATGAGAGCGAATCTTGTCCAGAGTCGGACAAGTCAACTTTGCTTGTAGCCCAAGTAAAGTTGCCGTGTGTGTTTGAAATCTGACCGTTGGAACACGTGTCAGTTCCTTAGTGACCCAGGGTCATTTCGGACAAATCAGGTCGGGTTGCCTAGTGGCCATAAATAGCCCACCCCCTACAACCATAAAAGGTTGGTTGCTCAGAGTTAAAGTACGGCTTTTGTCGTATGAGAGCAACCCACCTCGAAGCCTTTGAGAGAGAATTCCATGCGAGGATAAAGCCCTAACCACCTAGAGCCAAAGAGTGTTAGGCATCACTTAAGTCTTCCTGTCTATGTGATCTGAAGACTTATTACACTTGAGGACTGTGAATCCTCCAGCCGGTTAGGCGTCACGTTCTGAGCATCCAAGAGTCATTGTGGATCGCCGGTGAACAAAGTCTGTGAAGGTTTGGGAGTCTACCTTGAAGACTTACCAGAGTGATTGGGTGAGGTCTGCGTGACCTTAGCTCAAGGGGAATACGGTGAGGACTGGGTGTCCTGAGCTGCGTGTTCAGGACTGGGTGTCCGGGACTGTGTGTCCTCAGGTTTAAATACCTAGCCGCCCTAACCAGACGTACAGTTGTCACAGCAACTGGAACTGGTCCAACAAATCATTGTCTTCAACGAGTCACTGGTTTCATCCTTCCCTTCCCTTTACTTACTGTTGGTCCTTATGAAGTCATCGTATGATTGCACTATCTTTTGTCTTCACTGAGTGACTGCTTGTTCTGATTGGCTTCTTAATATCTTCCTACCTGATCCTTACAACCTAGCTACTATTAGTCATTGTGCTTTCACTTCATTGAATACTTGACTATGGTTTGCCTAGTGTAGTCTACCTTCCGCTGCATGGTAATAGGTTTATTTCTATCATTTGTCTTTGAAACTTCCACGTTTTGAAGACTTTCATAAAAATCGCCTATTCACCCCCCTCTAGTCGATATAACGCACTTTCACATCTCAATGGTTTGAGGGTGTCACTGCACCTCCACGAGGTAAGGGTTGATGACCTTCTCGAAGAACTTGTCCTTGGGAGCACTTGGAGACGTCATGATAATCTAGGTCTGTCAGAAAAACAGCTCGAAACAAAGACATGAGATTTTTGCGTGATACGGGAGTCAAAACCCCCGGGAGATTATATAATGAATTTTTACCGACCAAAATATGTGTCGTGTACGAAAATGGAGTCCGGAGAGCACACGAGGCGCCCACGAGGTAGGGGGCACGCCCAGTAGGGTAGGGCGCACCCTCCACCCTCGTGGAGGCCTCGTGCCCTTCCCGGACTGCTTCTTATTTTTCTATTTTTCTAAATATTCCAAAACTGAGAAATATTGCCTTAAAAACTGTTTTGGAGTCGGTTTACTTACCGTACCACATACCTATTCCTTTTCGGAGTCTGAAACGTTCCGGAAAGTGTCCCTTATGTATTCCTCTAGGGTTACGGTTTCAATAACATTGGTTTCAACATTTATGGGATTACCTGAGATATAATGTTTGATTCTTTGACCCTTCACCACCTTCGGATTTGTGCCTTCGAAGTTGTTGATTTTTATGGCACCGGAACAATAGACCTCCTCGATAACATAAGGACCATCCCATTTAGAGAGAAGTTTTCCTGCAAAAAATCTTAAACGAGAGTTGTATAGCAATACATAATCACCTACATTAAACTCACGCTTTTGTTTCCTTTTATCATGCCATCTTTTAACTTTTTCTTTAAACAACTTGGCATTTTCACAGGCTTGGGTTCTCCATTCATCAACTGAGCTAATATCAAATAACCTCTTCTCACCAGCAAGTTTAAAATCATAATTGAGTTCTTTAATGGCCCGATATGCCTTGTGCTCTAGTTCGAGAGGTAAGTGACATGCTTTTCCATAGACCATTTTATACGGAGACATACCCATAGGATTTTTATATGCAGTTCTATAGGCCCATAATGCATCATCAAGTTTCTTGGACCAATTCTTTCTAGTCCTATTAACGGTCTTTTGCAAAATAAATTTGAGTTCTCTATTACTCAATTCTACTTGACCACTAGACTGAGGGTGATAAGGAGATGCAATTCTATGATTAACATCATACTTAGCAAGCATTTTATGGAAAGCACCATGAATAAAATGTGAACCACCATCAGTCATTAAATATCTAGGGACTCCAAATCTTGGAAAAATAACTTTAAGCATTTTAATGGAAGTGTTATGATCAGCACTACTAGTTGGAATAGCTTCTACCCACTTAGTAACGTAATCAACAACAACTAAAATATGTGTATATCCATTAGAGGAAGGAAAGGGCCCATATAGTCAAAGCCCCAAACATGAAATGGTTCAATAACAAGTGAATAATTCATACATTTCTTGACGTCTACTAATATTACCAATTCTTTGACATTCATCACAAGATAAGACAAACTTACGAGCATCCTTGAAGAGAGTAGGCCAATAAAAACCAGATTGCAATACCTTATGTGCAGTTCTATCTCCAGCATGGTGTCCTCTATAAGCTTCGAAGTGACACTTGCGTAGGATCTGTTCCTGTTCATGCTTAGGTACACAACGTCTAATAACACCATCTACTCCTTCTTTATAAAGATGTGGGTCCTGCCAAAAGTAATGCCTCAAATCATAGAAGAACTTTTTCTTTTGCTGGTATGTGAAACTAGGTGGTATAAACTTAGCAACAATGTAATTAGCATAATCAGCATACCATGGAGCAGTATGAGAAGCATTTATGACATTTAGTTGCTCATCAGGAAAACTATCATCAATAGGTAGTGGGTCATCACGCACATTTTCTAACCTAGACAAGTTGTCTGCAACGGGGTTCTCAGCTCCCTTTCTATCAACAATATGCAAATCAAACTCTTGTAGAAAAAGAACCCATCTAATAAGTCTAGGTTTAGCATCTTTCTTTTCCATAAGATATCTCATAGCAGCATGATCAGTGTGGATAGTTACTTTAGAATCAACAATATAAGGTCTGAACTTATCACAAGCAAATACAACTGCTAAGAATTCCTTTTCAGTAGTGGCATAATTTCTTTGAGTATTGTCTAGGGTTTTACTAGCACACATGCCCGTGCGTTGCAACGGAATAATTAAATTCCATGTCTCTAGCTCAATATAAGAATGGATCAATACCCCCACATGATCGTATTCTCTAGTTCAGTATGGCACCCTTTAGTTAGAGCCAAACCAGTAGATTCTGTTGTATTCGCACGTGCCCACAATTTCTTTCGATTACAATTAACCTGCATATTCTTTTTTATTAGCATATGAAAGTTATCACCGTTAATAATTTATGGCGCCCCTTATTCTGAACAAGCCGACTTAGCTCAATGTGCCAGATGCAGAGAAGGCCTAGGATGGGAGTGATCGAACTCACAACCTTAAAGACCCGACCACATGTTGCTAGCCACTCAAACAAACAAGTCTTGCTAACCAATGGTCATCGTGAACATTAAAGAATATAATGCAACGTCTGCCTCAAAACATTTTTATTTATTTCTTGATCTTTTTAGACATTGATTACTATCAACTGCCAAATATACTTGACAACATGAACAATTTTCCAAATTATACATTTTTTTTGAAAATTCTGTACATTTTAAAAACCACAAACAAAATTTTGAACGGAACATTTGTTGAAATTCACAAACATTTCTTAAAAGCAAGAATATTTTATAAAGTACGATATTTTTTAATCTGTTTACAATTTTGGAAAATGGGAACATATTTTGAACATATAGAAGAAATTTAGAAAATGTTTCTTTTAATGCAAAATACATTTTCAACTTTCTCAACATATCACTAAAAGAAGAATATTTTTCAAATTTGTAACATTAAATCTTCAACAAATTGGGTAAAAACACAAATATTTTTTCAAAAAATTGGAATAATTTTTTAATTCGGAATGATTTTTTTTAAATTTTAAACATTTTTCTAACGAACAAAAATTTGGAATTCATAACATGAACTACCGAATATAATTGGCAACATGAACAATTTTCAAAATTACGAACAATTTTTTTTTGATAATTCCATAGATTTTAACACAAAGATAGAACAAAAAATTTGAATGGAACATTTCTTGAAATTCACATAAATTTCTTAAAACATGAACCTTTACAAAAAAACGATTATTTTTTACGTTGTGAACAATTTTTGAAAATTTGGAAGAATTTTGGAAAATGTGTTTGTTTAATGCAAACATTATTTTCAATTTTTGCACATATCACTAAAACAAAATATTTTTCAAATTTGGAACATTTGTCAAATGATTTTTTTTAATTAGAACATTTTTTAAAAAAATGGGAGTATTTTTCAAATTTTGAACAATTATCGGCATGACAAAAGAAATCCAAACATTTTTTAGAATAGGAACACATTTTTTTAATTCGTAACATTTTATGAAATTTTGAATAAAATTGAAATTGCAAACATTTTTTGAAAAATTTGAATTTCTAGAAAAAAGGGAAAAATAGACATAGAATGGGGAAAACAGGAACTACAAAGAGAAAGAAACAGAAAAAAAAAAATTGGAACGGAACACAAACAGAAATGGGCCGCCGAGTCTTGGGCGCCCTGTGCGTAATTGAACTATTTGTCGCCTTGTGTGGGAAATATGATTTTTATTGCTGCCTGGGCAGGGAAATCTGGGCTGAGTTTACTGGGCCATAGCTCGCGCGGCCCACACACGTAATTCTGCAGAAATCGTTTTTCCTTTGCTAACAGACAACGCAAAAAGTTTAGTACCACCTCGGATAGGATTTTTTTAATGGTGAACGGATGAAAAAATTGAAGAAACGCACCTTGCTTTATTAGTAGGTATAGAGGTATAGACTAGCATATTGAATAACATTTAATTTCTTATCAACTCTTTGTCCTAGAACAACACCTTCAGCATAATCACTAGCATCACAAATAATTTCAAACGGTAAATTCCAATCAGGTGGCTGAACAATGGGTGCAGAGATCAATGCTTTCTTAAGTATTTCAAATGCTTCTACACAATCATCATCAAAGACAAATGGTATATCTTTTTGTAATAAATTAGTCAGAGGCCGAGAATTTTTTTGAGAAGTCCTTAATAAACCTCCTATAAAATCCGGCATGGCCAAGAAAACTTCTTATACCTTTGATGTCCTTGGGACATGGCATCTTCTCAATAGCATCAACTTTGGCTTTATCAACTTCAATACCTCTTTCAGAAACTTTATGCCCCAAGACAATACCTTTATTAACCATAAAGTGACACTTTTCTGAATTCAAGACAAGATTAGTTTCTTCACATCTCTGCAAACCTCGATCAAGGTTGCTCAAGCAATCATCAAAAGAAGATCCATAGAAGGAAAAGTCGTCCATGAAAACTTCACAAATCTTTTCACAAAAGGCATACGTCTATAAGCAAAAGTACCAAAAGGGCATGTAAAAGTAGTCTTTGATTGATCTTTAACTGACACAGGTATTTGAGAGAAACCAGAATATAACCATCTAGAAAGCAAAAATGTGTATGTTTGGATAATCTTTCTAGCATTTGATCGATAAAAGGTAAGGGGTAATGATCCTTTTTAGTAGCCTTATTTAATTTGCGGAAATCAATTACCATCCTATAACCTGTAATAATTCTTTGAGGGATCAATTCATCTTTATCATTAGGAACAATAGTAATACCTCCCTTCTTAGGGACACAATGGACAGGACTTACCCACTGACTATCAGCAACAGGATAAATTATACCTGCCTCAAGGAGCTTTAGTATCTCCTTTCGTACCACTTCTTTCATTTTCGGATTCAGCCGACGTTGATGATCACGAACTGGTTTAGCATCTTCTTCCAAATTAATTTTATGTTGACATAGAGTGGGGCTAATGCCCTTAAGATCATCAAGAGTATACCCAATAGCAGCACGGTGCTTCTTCAGAGTTTTCAATAATCTCTCTTCCTCATGCTCTGAAAGGTTAGCACTAATAATAACATGATATATCTTTTTCTCATCAAGATATGCATATTTAAGAGTATCAGGTAACGGTTTAAGCTCAAACACGGGATCACCCCTGGGTGGAGGAGGATCCCCTAGGATTTCAACAGGTAAATTGTTTTTCAGAATAGGTGCCTGTTTAAAGAATACTTCATCTAATTCCCTTCTTTCATTCATAAACATGTCACTTTCATGGTCTAGCAAGTATTGTTCTAAAGGATCACTAGGAGGTACGTCAATGGAAGCAAGACCAATAATTTCATCCTTACTAGGTAATTCTTCTTCACGGTGTTGTCTACTAAATTTAGAGAAATTAAATTCATGAGTCATATCATCTAAACCAATAGTAACAACATCCCTTTTGCAATCTATGGTAGCATTAACAATGTTCAGGAAGGGTCTACCAAATATAATAGGACAAACGCTATCTTGTGGGGAACCAAGAATAAGAAAATCAGCAGGATATTTAGTTTTCCCACACAAAGCTTCAACATCTCTAACAATTCCCATTGGTGAAATAGTATCTCCATTGGCAAGTTTAATTGTGACATCAATATCTTCCATCTCAGCAGGTGCAATATCATGCATAACTTCTTTGTATATGGAATAAGGTATTGCACTAGCACTAGCACCCATATCACATAATCCATGATAACAATGATCTCCTATTTTAACAGAAATAACAGGCATGCCTACCACAGGTCTAGGTTTATCTTTAGCACAGGGTTTAGCAATTCTAGCAGTTTCATCACAGAAATAAATAACATGCCCATAAATATTATGAGACAAGAGATCTTTAACAATAGCAATATTAGGTTCAACTTAAATTTGCTCATGAGGTGTATAAGTTTTAATATTGCTTTTATGAACCACAGTTGAAGCTTTAGCATGATCCTTTATCCTAACAGGAAAAGGCGGTTTCTCAACACAATAAGTAGGAACAATTGGATCATTATAAGTGACAATATTTTCTTTAACTTTAGTAGGTGCATCTACTTTTACTTCTATGGGAGGATGATGTTTAAACCACTTCTCCTTGGGGAGATCAACATAAGTAGCAAAAGATTCACAGAAGAAGCTACTATCTCAGAGTCAACTCCATATTTAGAGCTAAATTTATGAAAAATATCGGTATCCATAAAAGATTTAACACAATCAAAACTAGGTGTTATACCTGACTCCTTACCTTTGTCGAGGTCCCAATCTTCAGAGTTGCGTTTAATTCCTTCCAATAAATCCCATTTGAATTCAATAGTCTTGATCATAAAAGAGCCAGCACAAGAAGTATCAAGCATCGTGCGATTGTTATCAGAAAGCCGAGCATAAATTTTTTGAATAATCATTTCTCTTGAGAGCTCATGATTGGGGCATGAATATAACATTGATTTAAGCCTTCCCCAAGCTTGAGCGATGCTTTCTCCTTCGCGAGGCCAGAAATTATATATGTAATTGCGATCACGATGAACAAGATGCATAGGATAAAACTTCTGATGAAATTCCAATTTCAATCGTTTGTAATTCCAAGACCCCATATCATCACATAGCCTTTACCATGTCGACGCGTCTCCCTTCAAAGATAAAGGGAAGACCTTCTTCTTAACAACATCTCCGGGTACACCTGCAAGCTTAAATAATCTACAAACTTCATCCACATATATTAGATGCTCATCATGGTGTTTTGTTCCATCTCCTAAAAAAGGATTAGCTAGCAGTTTTTCTATCATACCCGAAGGAATTTCAAAGCAGACATTTTCATTTTCATTTTTAGTAGGTTGAGTAGGTTGAGGAGCAACTCTTTGCTCTACTGGTCGGGGTGAAGTTACCCCGAACAAGCCCCTCAGAGGATTACTTTCCACAGTAACAAGTGACAGCAAATTTCAGCACACTATATAAATTTTCCTTACCAAATTCCACCTACCAAAGGCGCTTCACTCCCCTGCAACGGCGCCAAAAAAGAGTCTTGATGACCCACGAGTATAGGGGATCTATCTTAGTCCTTTCGATAAGTAAGAGTGTCGAACCCAACGAGGAGAAGAAGGAAATGATAAGCGGTTTCCAGCAAGGTATTCTCTACAAGTACCGAATTAAGTGGTAACAGATAGTTTTGTGATAGGATAACTTGTAACGAGCAACAAGTAACAAAAGTAAATAAAGTTCCGCAAGGTGGCCCAATCCTTTTTGTAGCAAAGGACAAGCCTGGACAAACTCTTATATAGAGAAAAGCGCTCCCGAGGACACATGGGGATATCGTCAAGCTAGTTTTCATAACGCTCATATAATTCGCGTTCGGTACTTTGATAATTTGGTATATGGGTGGACCGGTGCTTGGGTACTGCCCTTAGTTGGACAAGCATCCCACTTATGATTAACCTCTATTGCAAGCATCCGCAACTACAACAAAGGTATTAAGGTAAACCTAACCATAGCATGAAACATATGGATCCAAATCAGCCCCTTACGAAGCAACGCATAAACTAGGGTTTAAGCTTCTTCACTCTAGCAACCCATCATCTACTTATTACTTCCTAATGCCTTCCTCTAGGCCCAAATAATGGTGACGTGTCATGTAGTCGATGTTCACATAACACCACTAGAGGAGAGACAACATACATCTCATCACAATATCGAACGAATACCAAATTCACATGACTACTAATAGCAAGACTTCTCCCATGTCCTCAGGGACAAAAGTAACTAATCACAAAGCATAAACATGTTCATAATCAGAGGGGTATTAATGTGCATATAGGATCTAAACATATGATCTTCCACCAATTAAACCAACTAGCATCAACTACAATGAGTAATTAACACTACTAGGAACCTACTAGCACCAATCCCGGACTTGGAGACAAGAATTGGATACAAGAGATGAACTAGGATTTTGAGAGGAGATGGTGCTGATGAAGATCTTGATGGAGATTGCCCTCTCCCGATGATAGGAGCGTTGGTGATGACGATGGCGATGATTTCCCCCTCCAGGAGGGAAGTTTCCCCGGCAGAACAGCTCTGCCAGAGCCCTAGATTGGTTCCGCCAAGGTTCCGCCTCGTGGCGGCGTAGTTTTGTCTGAGAAGATGGCTTGTTATTTTTTTCTAATCAAAAGACTTCATATAGCAGAAGATGGCCACCGGAGGGCCACCAGGGGGCCCACGAGGTAGGGGGCGCGCCTAGGGGGTAGGGCGTGCCCCCACCCTCATGGGCAGGGTATGGCCCCCCTGGTGAAGTTCTTGCTCTCAGTATTTTTTTATATATTTGGAAAATGTCTTCCGTGAAGTTTCAGGACTTTTGGAGGTGTGCAGAATAGGTCTCTAATATTTGCTCCTTTTCCAGCCCAGAATCCCAGCTGACGGCATTCTCCCTCTTTATGTAAACCTTGTAAAATAAGAGAGAATAGGCATAAGTATTGTGACATAATGTGAATAACAGCCCATAATGCAATAAATATTGATATAAAAGCATGATGCAAAATGGACGTATCAGGAGACAAAGAATATTTGAAGGTATTAGCAGCTGAGTTGTCAATTCACCACACCTGGAGATTAATTATCTGCAGCAATATGATCAGTAGTGAAATAGTTTGATAGTTTTGATAGTAGTGACAGCAGTAACGGCAACAGTAATATTGATAGCGGTAATTTGTAACGAGTGTAACAGTGATGATAGTGGTAGTAACTTAGCAGAAACAATATAAGATGAATTCGTAGGCATTGAATCGATGACTTGTTGGATGATATTCATCATGAGACAGTGATAACCTAGGGCGATACGACACTAGCTCCAGTTCATCGATATAATGTAGGCATGTATCACTACTAGGGAAAAGCTTATACACAGACGCTTACTAGTAGCGTGGGTTTATACCCCTCGCTACTGCTACTTACTAGTAGCGCGGGTTTTTACCCCTCGCTATTACTAAGTTGATAGCAGTAGCGCGTATTTTTAACCCTCGCTACTACTAAGTGGTCTCTGCCGTGCCCCCCCCCGGGACATGCGATAGTAGTAGCGAGGATTATAAACCTGCGCTACTACTTTGTGAATAGCTGTAGCGCAGGTCAGATGCCCACGCTACTAGTACATTTCCACACCACCCACCCCCGATCCACCCCACCAATCGTCCCACTCCACCCACCAGTCCACCACTGTTTGTCTTGAAAAAAAACACCCAACCCTCGATCCAGATCCCCTCCACCGCCAACCTCCCTTCCACCTCCTCTCTTCTCCCGATTCACCCCTCGTCTCCTTCTCATCCCACGCTGCCGCTGCCCACCTCCCCGGCGACCTCCCCACCGGCGATCCCCAGCCTCTCCCTCTCCTTCTCCCTTGCATCTTCCTCCGAGGCACGGCGAGCGGAGGCCGCCGTTGTTATCGCCACCGCGCGCGATCCGGGAGGGTAAGAGGGGAGGCGGACGCGGGCGAGGAGATGGCATCGGAGGACGTGGTGGGGAAGAGCAGGGGCGACATGGCCGTCAACACCATAGTCAACCTGGCTGAGGAGGCCAGGCTCGCGCACGAGGGCGTCAAGGGCCCCGCCCATGGGTGTCTTCAATGTAAGTTCATTTGACAGTAATTAATGGTGTATTATTGGTTTTGTTCAAAGATAAGTGACCTGCAACCCTGTGATGATATATAGGTCGATGAAGACACCAAGGTGGAGAAGGCAGAGTTCTTCTACGAGTGTGGCAACTTCCTTGCAAACTTCTTGTCTGCGCCTGCTACTTCTGCTTCTGCTGCGTCGACTTCAGATTGCCTTGTGATGAGAGGAGACTGAAGCGCGATAGAATCGACAAAACATGCTTGTCACTAGCTAGTATTGTCTTCAGGCTCTCTCTCTCTCTCTCTCGGGAGGGCGCCGCCCTTCCTCTGCTCCCTGTCCAAGCAAGCGAGCTCTGGATCCACCCCCACAACCACGGCATCGGCACTGGCACCGGAGGCCATGGAGATGCAGCTTCGTTGCGCAGTCGTCGATCCAAGGTACTCACTCCCCTCTTCCTTTTGCTTCGCTCATGGGTCATCAAATTTGCTTGCTACAGAAACATTAGAGAGGACAAGTCAATAAAACTGAACCTTTCTTCAGAGACGAGATGAGAGGAGAAAAGTTTGATATTTTCCTATGATTGGAGATAGTAGGAAATTTGACATTTGCGGAAATGCCAAGCTGATTAGGCATAGGAACCCAATCCATTCTGATTAGGGAGAGCCACTAGTAATTGCAGCAGACTTGACTTTGCACTCGTACGTTCAGACGAATGAATATATGCATCACTCTTTGTTTGGCATGCCAAAACTGAGACGTGCAGATTCATCCATTTCTAAGCATCACCAATCCTGATCAGTTCCTAATGTAGATTTGGAGTTGGACACAGTAGAAACAACATACGCAAATTGACTTGATTCAGTCGGTTAATTTTACTGCTGTAGGTGTATTACGTGCCTTACTTCCTAAAGTTGGATCATCACCGACAGTGTATAATTTTTTTGTTTGATTTGGATGCAGCAGTAGCGCTCGTGGGGGACATCAACATCAGCCTCGACGGTTCAGTCATCTACTCCTACCACCACGACTCCCCGCAAAAGGTCGATCTCTCTCTCTCTATCTCTCAGCTGTGAGCTAGTTCCTAATACTGTTCCTATTAAGAATCCAATCCATCCTGGGGAGAGCCCACTGTAGGTACTATAGCACACCTTCTTTATGGTTACAATATATCAAACCTAGTCTCAATTAAAATTCGCATCTGATTCATTAATTTCATCTATGATCTATACCATTTCCCTGTGCCCACATGACCGCTTCGTGATCTGTAGTACGTTAGGCAGAATCTGCTGTCGAGCGTTTTGACTAATGTTAATTGTTTTGTTTGGATCAGTTTGCTGACGCTTAAACCCTACCGATAGACCATTAGTCTGAGGTGAATAACACTGGATGGGGTTATATTAGCATTTCTCGTCATCCTGTTACCATCAATTCAATGTCAAATTTGTATGGTGTTGTTTTTCACTGTTTTTAAAATGTTATCTCTAATATTCTGCAAAATGAGCTCCTTTAATTGGAGCTACTTTGGGGCTGGACATTTTATATCCAAGATTAGTGTATCAAGTTGCTAAACCCCCCAAATAAGTCGATTCACCAGGCTTTATGATCTGGATCTTAATTACTGGCACATTCTTTATTTGAGGTGTCAATTATTGGTGCATTCTTTATTGGCACCTTCTTAAGTATGTGGTATGTGGTTCTTCATGATGTCATGAAATCCCATTATCTAAAGCTGAGCATCTAAGTGCCTACTTGATGTAATAATATATATATGGTTGGTACAGGACTATGGCTAGTTGATCTTGTCTTCCTTGCTTGGGACTCTAGCTATCGAATGTTGTTATAGTTGCTGGAGTCAAAGCTGGCTTTGCCTTTTGCTTTGCTTTTTAGCCACTTGGAAACATTGCATACTTGAGAACAAGTTGCTAAACTACAGTCCCTCGAACACATAGAAGTATCGATTAACCACAGGCTTTAAGAATCTGGATTTAATGTTAATTACTGGTGCATTCTGAATATGGTCTGTCTATTATAATTCAAGCCATGTTTTGTCTTATAGCTAGTTATTAACATTTGTTGCATTCATGGAACCATTTCTAATTTTTGGTGGCCACTCAAACTAAACTTCTTTGAGTGCACAGTAATTGCTCACGTTTTCAGTTCTGAATCATCATGAGGAAATAATGCTAATAGTATTCCGATCTTAGTTTCAGTCATGTGCTGCTTGGCCCTTCACCGTGGCACTCACCACTAACTACCTATCTTGTCTTGTCACGTACCTGAAAAATGCTAAACTAAAAGGCATTGTCGTTTCCCGAAACAGAGTAGCCCCTCCTCTGTTTTTGCAACCCTACCATGGGGTCTCTCTTGATAGCAAGTAACCCATGTTCATAGCTATTGTAGGGCAGATGCTATGTAGAGAATCAATTAATTTCCTCTAGAAATGCTTGAGTGGTGATTTGGCGAAATTTGGAAATACTAGTTCTGCATCATGGCATGGATACTGTTAAGGGAGATATCATCTATTTATCCGGCCAAAGTGCATATGTGAAGCCTTTGATTCGAGGTAAAAATGGTGCATCGCCTCTCCCTACAAGGTGTTAGTTTTAGCATCTAGTTCTGCATCATGGCTATAAACTGAACTTGGTTCAGTTAAAAACTGCACTGTCCAATTTGGACAGCAAGCTTAGATCTGAAAAATGAGTTAGCTAGGCTTAGAATTTTGAGTTGGCCCCTTTACATAAGTTTTAGATAAAGTTCCAAGGTTTCTTTAGAGTATTTATTTGTGTCATTTGGATGTACGGTTTGAGAGCAGCCATCAATTTAGTTTGCTGTCCCGAAATATATGTTCATGGGTATAGTATTTTGATATGGGAGATTAGGCCCTGTTAGAGGTGGTATTAAAATAAAGTTACAACATGAAAATTTTAGAGGCTGTTCTGAAACTAACATATTTTACAATGGGCATGATGGATGTTGCAGGTTCATTGATGACAGCCAAGGGTTCATGCTGGGAAACGACTGCATCTTGCTCCATGTTGTCGGCTCAGCTAGAGTCCTTAATCATGAGGAGATGGGACACGTCGATTGTTAGAGTACAATTGACAGGTGCATTTTGTGAAATTCTAGCCAGAAGATTGATAGCATGCTTGCCTGCTTGTTCTTTTCAGTTCAAATGAATGTTCCTTTTCTTGTTGAATCCAAAGTAGCTAGCGGAGATCAAGCGGAAAGGTTGTTGATTGTCCCAAAGTTCTTGGACCATTTAGTTTGAATAGCTAGTGAGGAATTAAGCATATATTTTCAGCATGAGCCCCTTTAAATTGCTAGATGAGAAAGAATCTTAACTTAATTAATGGGTCTTGTGAATTGATATATACCATTTAGTTGAATTGGTGCAATTTGCGTACTAACAAGTTTTCACTTTCTCGACATGGGCGCAGGGGTGATCGACGCTGACTAGCGCAACCGGTGGGCACTGTGCTCTTCAACCACTCAGAGGCGGACTTCTCCGTGAAGCTGGTGGCCATGTCGCGTAGATGATTGTCCAGGTGATTTCGACACCGGAGGTCGCCGAGGTGGTGGACCTCGACGCCACCGTCCGGGGGAGGAAGGATTCGGGTCCACCGGCGTATAAGCTCCGAGCCTTGGTAGATACATCTAGGGAAGTTGTCTGTTTAGGTTGGTGATGGAATACCAGGGAAGGTACCCACCTTTCGATGATCATTGTGTGTGTCTGAAGTTAAATGGAATCTTAAGAATGTTATGTGACGTTGGTTTGGTTTGCACTGGACGTATTGCCATCCATGAATACTACATCTAACTTTTATTTTTTTAATTCCTAAATTATTAGTAGTAGCGTGGGAAACAAATGAGCGCTACTAGTAGTTAGGTTAGTAGTAGCGTGGGAAATAAGAAATGAGCGCTACTAGTAGTTAGGTTAGTAGTAGTGTGGTATATAAGTGAGCGCTACTAGTAGTTAGGTTAGTAGTAGCGCGGGTGCACCCGCGCTGCTACTAACTTTTAGCTATAGCGCGACACTAGTAGCGCGAGTACCCGCGCTACTAGTAGCATTTGACCCGCGCTGCTAGTAGTCTTTTTCCTAGTAGTGCGTATTCCGTAAATAGTCATATGTGCTTTATTAAAAGAACTTGCATGACATCTTTTGTCCTACCCTCCCGTGGCAGTGGGGTCCATATTGGAAACTAAGGGATATTAAGGCCTCCTTTTAATAGAGAACTGGAACAAAGCATTAACACATGGTGAATACATGAACTCCTCAAACTACGATCATCACCGGGAGTGGGCCCGGTTGTTGTCACTCCGGCATTGCCGGATCAAAACTATAGTAAGTGACTATAACTTGCAAGATCAGATCTAAAACATGGATATAATGATGAATTCATAAACGGTTCAGATCTGAAATCATGGCACCCGGGCCCAAAGTTACAAGCATTAAGCATGGCAGATTCATAACAACATTAATCTAAGAACATAGTGGATACTAGGGATCAGGCCCTAACAAAACTAACTCGATTACATGATGAACCTCATCCAACTCCTCACCGACTAGCGAGCCTACGATGGAATTACTCACTCCTGGTGGATAGCATCATGGAATTAGCGATTGAGATAGGTTGGTGATGGCGAAGGACGAAGATCCCCCTCTCCGGAGCCCCAAACAGACTCCAGATCTGCCCTCCCAAGGAAGAACGGGGCTTGGGGGTGGCTCCGTCTTGTGGATCACGATAATTCTTTCTCACGGATATTTTTCTGGAATAATGTGAATTTATAGTATTAGGGGGGTCATCAGCGGGCCACCTGGTGGGTACAACCCACCTGGGTGCGCCAGGAGAGGGGGGCGCGCCCTGGTGGGTTGTGCCCACCCAGGGGCCCCTCTTCGGTGGTTCTTGGCTCCAGAAATTCTTATTATTGGTATAAAAATTCCTCAAAAAAGTTTCGTTCCATTCCGAGAACTTTCATTTCTGCACAAAAACAACACCATGGTAGTTTTGCTGAAAACAGCGTCAGTCCGGGGTTAGTTTCATTCAAATCATGTAAATTAGAGTCCAAAACAAGAGGAAAAGCGTGAGAAAAAGTAAATACATTGGAGATGTATCAATGATTAGTGTGAATAGTTACTTTGGAATCAACAATATAAGGTCTGAACTTATCACATGCAAATACAACTGCTAAAAATTCCTTTTCAGTGGTAGCATAATTTCTCTGGGCATTGTCTAGAGTTTTACTAGCATACTGAATAAAATTTAATTTCTTATCGCTCTTTGTCCTAGAACAACAGCAACAACATAATCACTAGCATCACACATAATTTCAAAGGGTAAATTCCAATCAAGTGGCTGAACAATAGGTGCATAAATCAAGGCTTTCTTAAGTATTTCAAATGCTTCTCCACAATCACCATAAAAACAAATAGAACATGTTTTTGTAAGAGATTAGTGAGAGGCCTAGAAATTTTAGAGAAGTCTTTAATAAACCTCCTATATAAACCAGCATGACCAAGGAAACTTCTTATACCTTTGATATCTTTAGGACATGGCATCTTTTCAATAGCATCTACTTTAGCTTTATCAACTTTGATACCTCTTTCAGAAACTTTATGCCGCAAGACAAATACCTTCATTAACCATAAAGTGGCACTTTCCCCAATTCAATACAAGATTAGTTTCTTCACGTCTCTGCAAAACTCGATCAAGGTTGCTCAAGCAATCATCAAAAGAAGTTCCGTAAACGGAAAAATCATCCATGAAAACTTCAACAATCTTTTCACAAAAGTCAGAGAATATAGCAGTCATACATCTTTCAAAGGTAGCAGGTGCATTGCATAAACCACAAGTCATATGTCTATAAGCAAAGGTATTGAAAGGGCAAGTAAAAGTAGTTTTTGCTTGATCCTCTTTCGACACAGGTATTTGAGAGAAACCAGAATAAACATCTAGAAAGCAAAAATGGGTATGTTTGGATAATCTTTCTAGCATTTGATCAATAAAAGATAAGGGGTAATGATCTTTTCTAGTAGCTTTATTTAATTTGCGGAAATCAGTTACGATTCTATAACCTGTGAAAATTCTTTGAGGAATCAATTCATTTTTATCATTTGGAACAACAGTAATACCTCCCTTCTTAGGTACACAATGAATAGGACTTACCCATTGACTATCAACAATAGGTTAAATTATACCTGCCTCTAGAAGCTTTAGTATTTCATTTCTTACCACTTCTTTCATCTCAGGATTTAACCGTCGTTCATAATCAACAACTAGTTTAGCATCTTTCTCCAATTTAATTTTGTGCTGACATAGAGTGGGGCTAATGCCCTTAAGATCATCAAGAGTATATCCAATAGCGGCTTGGTGCTTCTTCAGAGTTTTCAATAATTTCTTTTCTTCATGCTCTGAAAGGTTAGCACTAATAATAACAGGATATATCTTCTTTTCATCAAGATAAGCATATGTCAGAATATCAGGTAACGGTTTAAGCTCAAATACGGGATCACACTTAGGTGGAGGAGGATCCCCAAGTATTTCAATAGGCAAATTGTGTTTCAAAATAGGTCCCTAATTAAAGAATACTTCATCTATTTCTCTTCTTTCATTCATAAATATATCATTTTCATGGTCTAGCAAATATTGTTCTAAAGGATCATTAGTAGGCACGACAATAGAAGCAAGACCAATAATTTCATCTTTACTAGGAAATTATTTATCATGGGGTTGTCTACAAAATTTAGAGAAATTAAAATCATGAGACATGTCCCCTAAATCAATAGTAACAATATCTTTCTCGCAGTCTTTCTTTGCATTAACAGTATTCAAGAAGGGTCTACCAAATATAATAGGACAAAAATTATCTTGTGGGGAACCAAGAACAAGAAAAAAATCAGTAGGATATTTTATCTTCCAACACAAGACTTCAACATCTCTAACAATCCAATTGGTGATATAGTATCTCTATTAGCAAGCTTAATAGTAACATCAATATCTTCTATCTCAGAAGGTGCAATATCATTCATAATTTCTTTATATAATGTATAAGGAATTGCACTCACACTAGCACCCACATCACACAAGCCATGATAACAATGACCTCCTATTTTAATAGAAAAAACATGCCAACAACAGGTCTATGTTTACCTTTCATATCGGGTTTAACAATTCTGCTAGCTTCATCACAGAAATAAATAACATGACCATCAATCTTATCAACCAAGCGATCTTTAACCATAGATATACTAGGTTCAACTTTAATTTGTTCAGAGGTTTTGGGAGGTCTAATATTACTTTTTTTGACCACAGTTGAAGCTTTAGCATGATCCTTTATTCTAACAGGAAGAAGTGGTTTCTCAATATAAGTAGTAGGAACAATAGGATCAACATTATAAATAATAGTCTCTTCTTCGACTTTAATAGGTTCAACTACTTTAACTTCAATGGGAGGATGATATTTAAACCACTTCTCCTTAGGTATATCAACATGAGTAGCAAAAGATTCAGAAAAAGAAGCTACTATCTGAGAGTCAAGTCCATATTTAGTGCTAAAATCACAAAAAGCATCGGTATTCATAAAAGATTTAACATAGTCAAACCTAAGGTTTATACCTAACTCTTTACCTTCGTCGAGATCCCAATCTTCAGAGTTGCATTTAATTCTTTCCAATAAATCCCATTTGAATTCAATATCCTTATTCATATAGGAACCAGTACAAGAAGTATCGAGCATGGATCGATCTTATCAGAAAGCCGAGCATAAAAAATTGAATAATAATTTCTCTTGAGAGATCATGATTGGGGCATGAATATAACATTTATTTAATCCTCCCCCAAGCTTGAGCGATACTTTCTCCTTCACGAGGCCAAAAATTATATACATAATTCCGATCATAATGAACCAGATGCATAGGGTAAAACTTCTGATGAAATTCCAATTTCAATCGGTTGTAGTTCCATGATCCAATATCAGCCGATAGCCTATACCATGCCAATGCTTTTCCCTTCAAAGATAAAGGGAATACCTTCTTCTTGACAACATCCTCGGGCATACCTGCAAGCTTCTCTATCATATCGGGATGTAATGTTCCATCTCCTGCATAAGGAATAGCTAGCAGTTTCTCTATCATACCCGAAGGAATTTCATAATAAATATTTTCAGTAGGTGTAGTAGGTTGAGGAGCAACTAATTGTGGTTCCGGTCAAGGTGAAGATACCCCGAACAAACCCCTCAAAGGATTATTTTCCATAGTAACAAGTGACAATAAATTTCAGCACACAATGTTTCCTTACCAAATTCCACTTACCAAAGGCGCTTCACTCCCCGGCAACGGCACCAGAAAAGAGTCTTGATGACCCAAAATTATAGGGGATCTATCCTAGTCCTTTTGATAAGTAAGAGTGTCAAACCCAACGAGGAGCGGAAGGAAATGACAAGTGGTTTTCAGTAAGGTATTCTCTGCAAGCACTGAAATTATCAGTGACAGATAGTTTTGTGATAAGATAAATTTTAACAGGTAACAAGTAAATAAAGTAACTAACGTGCAGAAAGGTGGCCCAATCCTTTTTGTAGTAAAGGACAAGCCTATACAAACTCTTATATAAAGCAAAGCGCTCCTGAAGACACATGTGAATTGTTCTCGAGTTAGTTTTCATCATGCTCATATGATTCGCGTTCGTTACTTTGATAATTTGATATGTGGGTGGACCGGTGCTTGGGTGCTGCCCTTTCTTGGACAAGCTTCCCACTTATTATTAACCCCTCTCACAAGCATCCGCAACTACAAAAGAAGAATTAAGGTAAACCTAACCATAGCATGAAACATATGGATCCAAATCAGCCTCTTACGAAGCAATGCATAAACTAGAGTTTAAGCTTCTGTCACTCTAGCAACCCATCATATACATATTACTTTCCAATGCCTTCCCCAAGACCTAAATAATGGTGAAGTGTCATGTAGTCTACGTTCACATAACACCACTAGAGAAAAGACAACATACATCTCATCAAAATATTGAACGAATACCAAATTCACATGATTACTTATAACAAGACTTCTCCCTTGTCCTCAGGAACAAACGTAACTACTCACAAATCATATTCGTAATCATAATCAGAGGAGTATTAATTATCATTAAGGATCTAAACATATGATCTTCGACCAAATAAACCAATTAGCATCAACTACAAGGAGTAATCAACACTACTAGCAACCCACATGTACAAATCCAAGGTTTTGGGACCAAGATCGAATACAAGAGATGAACTAGGGTTTGAGAGGAGATGGTGTTGGTGAAGATGTTGATGGAGATTGACCCTCCCTCGATGAGAGGAGCGATGGTGATGACTATGGCGATGGCGATGATTTCCCCCTCCCGGAGGGATGTTTCCCCGGCAGAACAGCTCTGCCGGAGCCCTAGATTGGTTCTGCCCAGGTTCCGCCTTGAGATGGTGGCGCTTCATCCCGAAAGCTTTCTCCTCATTTTTTCCAGGGTAAAAGACACCATATAGCCAAAGATGGGCACCGAAGGCCTGCCACGGGGCCCACAAGGTCGGGGGGCGTGCCCTCCACCCTTGTGGCTGGCTGGTGGCACCTCTCTGGTTCTTTATTCACCCAATATTTTTTATATATTTCAAAAATAAGCTCCGTGAAGTTTCAAGACTTTTGGAGTTGTGCAGAATAGTTCTCTAATATTTGCTCCTTTTCCAGTCCAGAATTCCAGCTACCAGCATTCTCCCTCTTCATGTAAACCTTGTAAAATAAGAGAGAATAGGCATAAGTACTGTGATATAATGTGTAATAATAGAACATAATGCATTAAATATAAATATAAAAGCATGATGCAAAATGGATGTATCAATGTTCACCATTGAAACCACCTGATCTCACGTAATGATCGGACTTGGGTTGGTGAATTTGGATCATGTTACACTCGGACAACCAGAGGGATGTTAATTTGAGTGGGAGTTCTTAGGTAATATGATTAATTGAACTCATTATCTTAAACAATGGTCTAAGTTGTCTTTGCAAATTATGTTGTATCAATGGTTCGCTACTGCTCTCTTGAATTTGTATACTGGGACCGTAAACTGAAGAGAAAGCTAAGCTGAAAGATGATGAAAGCAAATTTGTATACTGGGACCGTAAACTGAAGATTATCCTCACGGCTGCCCAAAAGTCTTATGTCCTGGATGCAATGCTTGGTGTGCCACCCCCTCCAGTGACGGTGGACATTGTTAATGTCTGGCAGTCGCGTGTTGATAACTACTAAATAGTTCAGAGCGCCATATTTTATGGCTTAGAACCAGGACTTCAAAGGCATTTTGAATGTCATGGAACATATGAGATGTTCAAGAAGTTGAAGTTTATTTTTGAGAAGAATGCCCGAATCAAGAGGTATGAGACCTCTGATAAGTTATATGCCTACAAAATGGAGGAGAACAACTCTGTCAGTGAGCACATACTCAAAACGTCTGGGTATTACAACCATCTGGCTGAGCTGGGAGTTGTTCAATCTCTACCACCTAGCTACAAGAGCTTTGTGCTCAACTATAACATGAAGGGATGAACAAGTCAATCTCCGAGTTGTTCGCAATGCTGGAAGTCACGGAGTCAGACATCCAGAAAGAGCATCAAGTGTTGATGGTCAATAAAACCACTAGTTTCAAATAGGAGTAAGGGAAAGAAAGGAAACTTCAAAGGAGAGTGGCAAAGTAGTTGCACCTCCCATGAAGAAACCCAAGGCTGTCTCCAAGCCAGAAATTGAGTGCTTTTATTGCAAGGGAACTGGCCACTGGAAGCGGAATTATCCCACGTATTTTGCTGACAAGAAGGGGGCAATGTCAACAAAGGTATATATGATATACATGTTATTGATGTGTACCTTATCAGCTCTCGTTGTAGTGCCTGGGTATGTGATACTGGTTCTATTGCTCACATTTGCAACTCAAAACAGGAACTACGAAATAGATGAAGGCTGGCGAAGGACGAAGTGATGATGTGCATGGGAAATGGTTCCAATGTTGATGTTATCACCGTCGGCACGCTCGCTCTTCGATTACCATCGGGATTAGTGATGAACCTGAATAATTGTTACTTAGTGCCTGTGTTGAGCATGAACATTATATCTAGATCTTGTTTAATGCGAGGCGATTACTCATTTATCAGAGAATAATGGTTGTTCTATTTATATGGGTTTATGGTCATGCACCCATTCTGAGGGGTTTATTCTTACTTAATCTCGATGGTGATGACACACAATTCATAATATTGAAGCCAAAAGATGTAGAGTTGATAATGATAGTACCACTTTCTTGTGGCACTTTTGCTTAGGTTATATTGGTGTAAAGCACATTAATAAACTCCATGCCGATGGAATTTTGGAGTCACTTGATTTTGAATCACTTCGCACATGCGAACCATGCCTCATGTGCAAGATGGAACGGGCAAGTGACTTGTTCGAAATCATACATACTGATGTGTGCGGTCCGATGAGTGTTGATGCGCACGGAGGATATAGTTAGTTTCTCACCTTCACCGATGATTTTAGTAGATATGGGTATATTTACTTAATGAAGCATAAGTCTGAAACGTTTGAAAAGTTCAAGCAATTTCAGAGTAAAGTTGAGAATCATCATAACAAGATCAAATTCCTATGATCTGATCGAGGGGGAGAGTATGTGAGTTATGTGTTTGGCAATCACTTAAGACAATGTGGAATTGTTTCACAACTGACGCCGTCTGGAACACCACAACATAATGGTGTGTCCGAACGTCGTAATCGTACCTTATTGGATATGCTACGTGCTATGATGTCCCTTACCGATTTGCCACTCTCGCTTTGGGGTTATGCATTAGAGACAACTGCATTCACTTTAAATAGGGCACCATCTAAGTCTGTAGAGACAACACCGTATGAACTATCGTTTGGCAAGAAACCTAAGCTATCGTTTCTTAAGGTTTGGGGCTACGATGCTTATGTCAAAAGGCTTCAACCAGAAAAGCTCGAACCCAAAGCGGACAAATGTGTCTTCATAGGATACCCAAACACTACTGCAGGATGCTGCTAACGCGACACTACGATCAGAGACCCTTTCACGAAACTGTGTGCGATGCATTAATCACAAACGGGGATGTAAAAAAACCGTCAAAAAAGGTGCAAAACATTTGCAATGGAGGATGCATCAAATACGGTTCAGATTTTAGTTGCATGTGCGATCCATGGCATACAGTTCAGTCCAACGAACTGTTTGCGATGAGGCTGAACAAAAGAAACGGGCAGCCTAATGAAGGCATGTGTGATATCGAGCATACGGTTCACTCGGATGAACTATTTGTGATTATATAACAAAAAAGAAACAGGGAGCCAGATGAAGGTGTGTGCGATATACAGCATATGGTTCACTCGGATGAACTGTTTGTGATTAGGCAACACAAAAGAAACGGTTAACCAGATCAAGGTGTCTGTGATTGAGGGCAAACGCTTCAGAAGGATTAACTGTTTGCGATTAGGCAACAGAACAGAAACAGGTAAGCCAGATCAAAGTGTCTGTGATTGATGGCATACACTTCACATGGATGGACTGTTTGTGATTAGCCACAACAAACTAAAACAGTTAGATAGATCAATGTGTGTGCGCTAGACGGGGACACCCATTCTAATTAAAAGAAGCGTGCACGATGGTAATAACGAGCGCGCACAGTTGTTGGAACAAGACGTGTGCTGGCATTGCCTATTGCAGTGCATCCTATGGTTCAAAAGCCATGTACGCGGCCGAGAAGGCGTAAGTGCCCACGTTACGCCTTCCATGAATAGTGCCGCACTTATAACCGTCAGTAAATTTTCAGCATGCGTCCCATCACATTCCAAATTGCAAACCTGTTCACACCGACCAAAAACTAAACGGTTTCCCACTTAGGAGCGTATTACTACGCAGCTATAAATACTACTACTCCAAGATGACTGCACATTCCTCCTCAACTCCTCATCCACAAAATGTAAAAAACAAACAAGTCATTCTTCATCGTTCCCTTGCGTCCGCCATGGCCAGCGTGAGTCCTGGGTCGAGAGATTGCCACGGGGGAGAGGCGAGCCTGGAAGCGGGAGCACGAGAGATGTCCTGCCTCGCCACGAAAACAACCAACATGTCCCACCGCACGGCCGTAGCAGCAGAGAGGTCCCGCTGCGCCACCGAAGCAGCATAGAGGACCCGTCGCACCGTCGATGCAGCAGACTGGTCCGGCCGCGCCGCGGAAGTAGAAGAGATGTCCCGCCGCGCCGCGAATTCAGTAGAGATGTCCTCCCGCACCGCAGTGGCCTAGGAATATGCCTCGCGGGCAGGCGAGGACTCTTATAGGCGCATGTGTGCCCTCGTCCTTAGGTAGATGGATCAGATCTCCAGGTGGGCGAGGTTGCAGGATGACTTGAAAGCATTGTTTGAACAGTCTACCGACGTCATCCGACAACTAAATGAGAGCAATCTGAAGCTCCGGGCTGAGCGCGACCTGCTGAGGGCGAAGATCGTCGGAAGTGCGGAGCAGCAGGAGCAGACCACTGCCTTATTGAAGAGGACCGGGGTCATCATCGAGAAACTTATGTATGAGAATGCCATGCTACGCATCGAGCGTAGAAGGCCGGTGGAGGAATCCGTGGATGCTCTCAACCAGCATCTTGAGGACAAGAAAGAGCTCGTCGCCGCCCGCCGCGGAGACTAGTTCCTGCTGTGGCTTCATTCTTCTTTTGCCCTTGTGTATATCGGGTGTTGCCGCATGTGGCTTTTTTTAATTATATTTATAAATATGTAAGGCAATTATTATCCAATGTCACCGTCCTTATATTTATCATGCTTGCTATAAGTCGTAGTCGATGCTATATAGGTCCGTCGGATCTTACATCAAGATCCGTGCAAAACTTTCTTTTCAGATTTTCATTTTTCTCTCTTAAATCTCAGTCCAGTGAAACATATAGCCACGCCGTAGAACAGGTGCTCGTGCGCCATTAATGGAGACGTTGGGAGGGAGGTGCATGGTGGGTAGCGGTCAAAAGGGCTCTCCTCCCGATGAGCACGCGCAGGGGTCTGATCGCACGCCTTCCATACTCAAATAGCTACCCCACACGACACCTCCTAGACAATAAAAAAGGGGACGCATGGCCGCACGTAATTGGTAAGTCGAACACCCACGGTTTCAATAATACTTGTGTTTCCGATTTGTAACGTGCTGCGGCATGTAATACACCTAGTGCACGAGTAAATTTAGTTGTTGATACTAGTACAACATGTACGATGATTATCAACAAAGGAGTGCAAATAAACAATGTCGAGGTAAATAATTTGATGCAACTCAGCAAGGGAATAGATGGAAATCTTCATATTTTATATGGACCTAGTTGTAGTGGCACGCTTTCGCCAAGAGAACCTACGCATGGTTGTGCGACCTTTCGGCAACCTGCGCTTGGTCACACTGCTAATTTGACTACACGGAGCCAAGCTGCTGGCCGGCGACCTACACATCTACGTTATTACGGTCATGGGCCAGAGAAAGACACGGGCTGGAAGAGATGTGTGCAAGGTTCAAATAAACTAATGTCATGCAACGATGAAACCAGGTTTGGTCAACCGTTCAAGAGAACTATAGAAGAGATGCAACCACGTATGTTCAGTATATCAGGAGATTGTTACCAATACAATAAAGATTTGTTTTCTAGGAAGGAACCGGGGGCGTTGGTTATGGAAAGAGAGAGAAAAATAGTTGCAATAAAAATTAAGGAGATAAACACAACAACTTTGGTATGGAGAAAGAAGAAACGTGGAGATCACGTACATGAATAGGTGGGCCTGCGAGCCTGATTGTGGCCGACCTTTCCTTGAAGGCGTTTTGTATCATTGCCTATATATATGCTAGTATACGTGAGTCTGAGGGATTAGGTTATTTTCTACGGTTTAGACAATATGTGTATCGACTATTAAGCGGCCCTCTTTGAGTGTCGTTGTTATTTATTTTGTGTGAAATTTTCTGCGTGAAAGTTGCACTTGGCTCGAGGTTCGTCATCACCGACGGGTTGCGTGCTGGTTACGTCTACTACGACGGGAGGTTTCTTGTGTGTCGAGAGATTGTCCGTTGGTCGTCGTCACCCCTGCTTCAGGTTACGCGTACTGCTCGTGTAATTGGGAGTATTATTTTATCGGTGGATCTTGGAGGAGTTTTGCATCGTAAAAGATCGGGACAAAACATCGGCGCGTCCGAGGTCGTGTCCTCATCATAACGTGACAACACTTGTTCCAAAATGACTTTGTTGATTGTTAATGTGTATGCCTTCGCAAATCGGACTGAAAAATTACCACAACCTGTTGGTGCCCTGTCATGATACCAAGCCAAGCTTCATGATTTTCAGGCATGTTTTGGAATTACAGGAATTAAAAAAAAAGTTTCTCAATCTTTCCGGCCGAGCCACAACGCCCAGTTGTTTGAATTTCACTCACATCTCTTGCATGGGACCTAGATATTCACCCAAGGACACACATGTGATTTTTCAAACAACTTTGGTGCACTGGAGCATGTGCTTGTAGTTCAAATTTGAATTATGCATATTAAATGCCCAGTAACTCAATTAATTTATAAAAAAGGCCAAACGAACCCGGAAAAATTCCAAATTTTAGCACGGTACTTTTATTTGATCTAATCTTGTTGTGTAAAAAAATTAAGGCGGGAGAAGGCAGTGTACGTATGTCGTTTCGCACACAGAGGTGACATGTTCCCTCTCGGAACCATGAGCCTTCTTGAGGGAAGCTCCGGTTTGCAAGAAGCTTACACCAAAGCTTGTCCCAATTCGGCCAAAAAATTTACTGCAGCATGTTGGTGCCATGTCATGACACCATGCCAAGTTTCATGATTTTCAGGTGTGTTTTGGAATTACAGGAATTAAAAAACCAAGTTTCTCAATCTTTCTGGCCAAGCAACGACGCCCAAATATTTGAATTTCACTCCAATCTCTTGCATGAGACCTAGAAATTCACCCAAGGACACACATGTGATTTTTCAAACAACTTTGGTGCACTAGAGCCTGTGCTTGTAGTTCAAATTTGAATTATACACATTACATGCCCAGAAACTCAATTAATGTATAAAAAAGGCGAAACGAACCCGGAATAATTCCAAAATTTAGCACGGTACTTCTATTTGGTCTAATTTGGCTGTGTAAAAAAATTAAGGCGGGAGAAGGCAGTGTACGTATGTCGTTTCGCACACGGAGGTGACACGTTCCCTCTCGGAACCAGGAGCCTTCTTGAGGGAAGCTCCGGTTTGCAATAAGGCTACACCAAAGCTTGTTCCAGTTCGGCCAAACAAATTACCGTGGCATGTTGGTGCCATGTCATGAGACCATGCTAAGTTTCATGATTTTCAGGCGTGTTTTGGATTTACAGGAATTAAAAAACCAAGTTTCTCAATCTTTTGGGCCAAGTCACGACGCCCAAATGTTTGAATTTCCCTCTCATCTCTTATATGGGACCTAGAAATTCACCCAAGTACACACATGTGATTTTTCAAACAACTTTGGTGCATTGGAGCATGTGCTTGTAGTTCAAATTTTAATTATGCACATTAAATGCCTAGATACTCAATTAATGTATAAAAAAGGCCAAACGAACATGGAATAATTCCAAAATTTAGCACGATACTTCTATTTGGTCTAATCTGCCAGTGTATAAAAATTAAAGCGGAAGAAGGCAGTGTACGTATGTCGTTTCACACAGGGAGGTGACACGTTCCCTCTCGGAACCAGGAGCCTTCTTCCGGGAAGCTCCAGTTTGTAAGAAGCTTACACCAAAGCTTGTCCCAATTCGGCCAAAAAATTCACTGCAGCATGTTGGTGCCATGTCATGACACCATGCCAAGTTTCATGATTTTTAGCCGTGTTTTGGATTTACATGAATTAAAAACCAAGTTTCTCAATCATTCTGGCCGAGCCACGACACCCATATGTTTGAATTATATTCCCATTTCTTGCATGGGACCTATAAATTCACCCAAAGACACAAATGTGATTTTCAGCAAACTTTGGTGCATTGAGCATGTGCTTGTAGTTTAAATTTGAATTATGCACATTAAATGCCTAGAAACTCAATTAATGCATAAAAATGCCAAACGAACCCGGAATAAATCCAAATTTAAACACGACACTCATGTACTAGTTGCATGTTCACTGTACGTAAATGTTCTAGCAATTCAAACACCGTCCTTTCCCTCCGTAACACCATTTTTGTCTTTCAAAACATAATGAAAAAATCAGGTATACCACAAATAGTTTATTAGAAAGAATCGTGTGGGATGCGATATAAAATATCTTGGCGCACCATCTTGTCTGGCTTACGCAGGAAGCTTCATCGTCTACAGTCCACCGCCCCCACTTGAACCACACTTGCGCGCCAGTTTCTCGAGGCACCGAGCGAAATTTTTTTGCCGCCGCGGAAATATCTATGTCCCCGCCCCTCCCTCCTACCAAAAGCCACATTTCCACTGTTCCTCCATGCTTTCCAAGTTCAAACCTGCACTGCTGCTTACTGGTAGCTCAACCTCCTCGCCGGTGACCCTTCTTCTTGCAGCGCCGCCTCCTCGCTCGCTACCGCCTCCTCGCCGGCGACCCTTCTTCTTGCTGCGTCGCCTCCTCGCCGGCGTCCCTTCTTCTTGCTGCGCGGCTTCCTCGCCGCCGACCCTTCTTCTTGCCGCGCGGCCACCTTGATATGGTCCGGTAATCCACGCCCCACCCACACCATCCTCCTCCTTTCCCTTCCCACATGCCTCGACTGACGAAGTGACACCTTCCAACGAAATCACTGCCCCTCTCCTCCAATTAAGCGCCGCCCACAGCCATTTTACACACAGTATAACATGGAGCTGAGTAGCATGCGGCTGCACGTGCGAATGAGGTCGCTATGGCTGCCATGCGTGTCGACCGTCAGATCTTGAAGGAGCACCTCGTCTTCGAGGCCACCATCGACACCGCTGCGCGGTTGTCTACTTTAAAATACAGTTCGTGATGTTTTCTTGACGACAACACTAGTGCCTTCTAGTGATTTGTCCTCTGTAATGTTAATATGCAATCTGATGTTCAGTTAACAGTTTGGTCCTCTGAAATGTAATGTTCAGTTAACACTTTGGTCCAGCAATAGCTACATTTCATAGTATTGTTCTCAAGCATTCTTTGTTTTGTTAACTGTCTTATCTTCTAGTACATGTTTCTATTATGAAATGTCGTGCTCAGTTATCTATTTTTGTTCATTTGGTCTGTTGTCCATTTAACTGTTTGGTTCAGTTCTGCAATTTGATTTTCATTTGATGTGGGTACAATTTTTTATTGTTATGCATGTGACACCAATCAAATTTGGCTATACTCAATACATATTCTACTGATAGTATGGCAACTCTCAGTTAACCTGATCAAGATCTTCCTTATGTGTGTTGCAAGGAAACAATGGGAGACACTACGGTTTACCATCGAGGTTTGTTCAAGCAGGGTCCTTTGGCTAATAGCACATTATTGTGCAGTTGCATGAATCATTTGAATATTTAGGTTTCTTACAATTTTGTCTTGCACATGTAGGTCCTGTTGTCAGAGGCTTAGACCCACTGTTCGACCCATTTTGCATATGGGGAAATGAGATGTCCATGAATATCAGTCAAGTCAAGAAACTCGGAAAGATTGTTAGGATGAAGAAACTTGCGATGAATAACAGCAAGATCTTTGTTTGCACAATGAAGAAGACATCAGTCAACTATAGGATGGTACCAACTCTTTTACCTGATTTTTACCCCTTGCGCCATTTCAAAATTTACAACAGCGATTTATGCATAGCTTTGTTTTCAGTACTTTTCAAAGCAATTCACCGATGATTACCTCTCAACCACCTGCATGGTCAAGAGGTGAGGAAGGTATTCATTCAACGCCCACGGTACAATATTGAAGTCTTGCTGAAGAGCACGAAGGTTGGGCGGGCAATTATCCATAGCCATTGGCCTAAAGTTGCAAGGACATTCAACATCACTGAAGGCTCAATATTTGCCTTCCGCTTCAGCAGTTTCCCAGATGAGATTCATCTGTCTATTTACCATGTATGATGCTACTTTCGAAAGGGTTTTGATGCTGCATGTGAAACTAGGTGTTGTTGTGTAATGGCTTAACTGGGTGCCAAAGCTATCTAATGTAATTTGATTATGAAATCCTGGTTGCTTTTATACAGATATGAAATATTTGGCATGTTTTATAAGAAATATCAGTTTGATTAGTACATGGATTATCAATAATAGGCTAATTACCTTGCTTATTGGGGTTTTCTATTGCAAACGGTTACTCAGACAGCACCGTGGGCGATGAACACAAACAAAACGCACGGTTTCTAGAAAGTAGGCATGTTCGATCAACTAACAATCACACACGGCTTCTGATAACACACAAGTATAGGAATCGCAACAGTTTTTGAGGGTAGAGTATTCAACCCAAATTTATTGATTCGACACAAGGGGAGCCAGAGAATATTCTCAAGTATTAGCAGCAGAGTTGTCAATTCAACCACACCTGGAAACTTAATATCTGTAGCAAAGTGTTTAGTAGGAAAGTAATATGATAGTAGTGGTAACGGTAGCAAAAGCTAATGATAATAAAAGTATTGTTTTTGGTATTTTGTAGTGATGATAGCAATAGCAACGGAAAAGTAAATAAGCGGAGAACAATATATGGAAAGCTCGTAGGCAATGGATTGGTAATAGAGAATTATGCCGGATGTGGTTCATCATGTAACAGTCATAACCTAGGGTGACACAGAACTAGCTCCAATTCATCAATGTAATGTAGGCATGTATTCCGAATATAGTCATACGTGCTTATGAAAAAGAACTTGCATGACATCTTTTGTCCTACCGACCCGTGGCTGCGGGGTCCTAATGGAAACTAAGGGATATTAATGCCTCCTTTTAATAGAGTACCGGACAAAAGCATTAACACATAGTGAATACATGAACTCCTCAAACTACGGTCATCACCGGTAAGTATCCCGATTATTGTCACTTCGGGGTTAATGGATCATAACACATAATAGGTGAATATAGACTTGCAAGATAGGATCAAGAACTCTCATATATTGATGAAAACATAATAGATTCAGATCTGAAATCATGGCACTCGGGCCCTAGTGACAAGCATTAAGCATAGCAAAGTCATAGCAACATCAATCATAGAACATAGTGGATACTAGGGATCAAACCCTAACAAAACTAACTCGATTACATGATAAATCTCATCCAAACCATCACCGTCCAACAAGCCTACGATGGAATTACTCACGCATGGCAGTGTGTATCATGAAATTGGTGATGGAGGATGGTTGATGATGACGATGGCGACGGATTCCCCTCTGCGGAGCCCCGAACGGACTCCAGATCAGCCCTCCCGAGAGGTTTTAGGGCTTGGCGGCGGCTCCATATCGTAAAACACGATGAATCCTTCTCCTTGATTTTTTCTCTCTGAAACCAAATATATAGAGTTGGAGTTGAGGTCGGAGGAGCTCCAGGGGGCCCACGAGGTAGGGGGCAGGCGCGCCCCCCACCCTCGTGGCTAGGGTGTGGGCTCCAGGTCTTCTTCTTTTGCAAAGATTTTTTATTATTTCCGAAAAGATGTTCCGTGATGTTCTAGGTCATTCCGAGAACTTTTGTTTCTGCACATAAATAACACCATGGTAATTCTGCTGAAAACAACGTCAGTCCGGGTTAGTTCCATTCAAATCATGCAAGCTAGAGTCCAAAACATGGGCAAAAGTGGTTGGAAAAGTAGATACGACGGAGACGTATCAACTCCCCCAAGCTTAAACCTTTGCTTGTCCTCAAGCAATTCAGTTGACAAACTGAAAGTGATAAAGAAAAAACTTTTACAAACTCTGTTTGCTCTTATTGTTGTAAGTATGTAAAGCCAGCATTCAAGTTTTCAGCAAAGATTATGAACTAACCATATTCACAATAACGCATAGGTCTCATGTTTACTCATATCAATGGCATACTCAACTAGCAAGCAATAATAATAAATCTCGGATTACAACACTTCCTCAAAACAATCATAATATGATATAACAAGATGGTATCTCGCTAGCCCTTTCTGAGACCGCAAAACATAGATGCAGAGCACCTTTAAAGATCAAGGACTGACTAGACATTGTAATTAATGGTAAAAGAGATCTAGTCAAGTCATACTCAATGTCAACTAACAGTAATGAATGCAAATGACAGTGGTGCTCTCCAACTGGTGCTTTTTAATAAGAGGATGATGACTCAACATGAAAGTAAATAGATAGGCCCTTCGCAGAGGGAAGCAGGGATTTGTAGAGGCGCCAGAGCTCGGTTTTGAAATAGAGGTGAATAATATTTTGAGCAGTATACTTTCATTGTCAACATAACAACCAAGAGATGGCGATATCTTCCATGCTACACACATTATAGGCGGTTCCCAAACAGAATGGTAAAGTTTATACTCCCCCTCCACCAACAAGCATCAATCCATGGCTTGCTCGAAACAATGAGTGCCTCCAACTAACAAGAGTCCCAGGGGGAGATTTGTTTGCAATTGTTTTGATTTAGTTTGCATAAAGCATGGGACTGGGCATCCCGGTGACCAGCCATTTTCTCGTCAGTGAGGAGCGGAGTCCACTCCTCTTGAGAATAAGCCGCCTAACATGGAAGATACGGATAGCCCTAGTTGATACATGAGCTATTCAAGCATACAAAACAGGATATTTATTTGAAGGTTTAGAGTTTGGCACATACAAATTTACTTGGAATGGCAGGTAGATACCGTATATGGGTAGGTATGGTGGACTCATATGGAATAACTTTGGGGTTTATGGAGTTGGATGCACAAGCAGTATTCCCGCTTAGTACAGGTGAAGGCTAGAAAAAGACTGGGAAGCGACCAGCTAGAGAGCGACAACAGTCATGAACATGCATTAAAATTAATCAACACCGAATGCAAGCATGAGTAGGATATAATGCACCATGAACATAAATATCGTAGAGGCTATGTTGATTTTGTTTCAACTACATGCGTTAACATGCGCCATGTCAAGTCACTTAAATCATTCAGAGGAGGATACCACCCTATCATACCACATCACAATCATTTTAATAGCATGTTGGCACACAAGGTAAACCATTATAAGCTCCTAGTTATCATTGCAAACATATTTATTCATAATAGGCTGAATCAGGAACGATGAACTAATCATATTTACAAAAACAAAAGAGGTCGAGTTCATACCAGCTTTTCTCATCTCAGTCAGTCCATCATATATCGTCATAATTGCCTTTCACTTGCACGACCGAATAGTGTGAATAATAATAATAGTGCACATGCATTGGACTAGGCTGCAATATGCAAGCATTCAATAAACAGGAGAAGACAAGGCAATATGGGCTCTTTTGTCAGATCAACAATAATGCATATAAGAGCTACTTCAACAATTTAATTATGGTCTTCTCCTATCGACCCCAAAGAAAAGAAATAAAACTATTTACACGGGAAAGCTCTCGACAAGCAAAAGAAGAACATGAAATCTTTTTGGGTTTTCTTTTTAATTACTACTACAAGCATGGAAAGTAAACTAATTAAAAGCTACAACTATTTTTTTGGTTTTGCTTAAGGTTTATTAAACACACAAGAAGAAAGCATAAAAAAGGAAAATAAACTAGCATGGATGATACAATGAAAAAGTATGAGAACCGACATCTAGCAATGAGTGTGTGTACATGAATATAATGTCGATGGGAAATACGTACTCCCCCAAGCTTAGGCTTTTGGCCTAAGTTTGTCTATGGCCATGGCTGGCCTGGCGGATATCCATAATAATAGTTGGGGTCGTACTGAGATGCAGCGGCTATTGCCTCCTGAGCTGCAGTGTGGCGACGAGCGGCCTCCGCCCTCCTCTCGTACTCATCTGCCTCCTCTCTGGTAATAACATATCTTCCTTTTGCCTGATAATCAAAGAAGGCAGGAGCAGGGAGAGTAATACGGACATCACAATGTCTGTCAAAGATTAAGCGATACTAGAGAGGTGATTCATTCCTCTCGACAAACTGGTGGTGAACCATATCCTCATAATCCAAATAAGAAGGAGGCAACTCAATATCATATTCTCGTACGGCTATACTAAGAAAGTTATCTATGCGGGTTGCATAAATTCCACCAAAGAAATCTCCATTAAATCTATTAAGATGCAACCTACGTGCAACAATGGCTCCCAAATTATAAGATTTATCTCCAAACACAGCACTCCTAAGAATACTAAGGTCAGGGACACACATGTGACATGCCTCATCTTTACAATCAATGCATCTACCTATGAAGAGAGCAAAATAATGTATAGCAGGAAAGTGAATGCTCCCTATGGTAGCTTGTGTTATATCTGTAGATTCCCCCACAGTTATACTAGCAAGAAAATCTCTAAATTCAGATTTGCGAGGTTCCCTAACACTACCCCATTGTGGAAGTTTGCAAGCAGTGGTAAAATCCTCTAAGTCCATAGTATAAGAATTTTCATAAAGATCAAACAGGACAGTTGGAGAATTACGGGAAGATGAAAATTCAAACCTCCTCACAAAGGAACTAGTGAGATAGTGGTACTAACGTCATTTTCATTCCTCGAAGCTCACAATATCAGCGTTACGCAAATATGCATTAAATTCTTCCTTAATTCCCGCTCGATCCATAAAGTTTTCCGAAGGCCATTCACAAGGACGAACTGGAGCGTCTCTTGGTGGCTCTTCATCAGCATCATGCATTGCAAGCCTGGGCTCTTGTTTCCTTGAAGAGCCACCTTTGTACATTTTCCTAAACATATTTCTTCCTCTGAAAAATTTCTAAAATTTTTAGTAACTTCAAAATAAGAGTAAACCAAACTCAACAGAATTGATAGCAACTACTCCTACAAGTGCCTAGAGCCTATATCATGCATCAAAACTACTTGGAACCACATAAATTTGACATGCAAGCTCAAGAACAGGGTCACCTAGGCAGCAGAAATTTGCAATGAATAAAGCATTAGAACAAAAACTAATTGGACCAATGGAGGAGTCACATACCAAGGAACAATCTCCCCAAGCAGTTTTGTGATAGGTGCTTTGAGCAAGGAGATCAAGAATTGCAACAAAATGAGCTAGAACTCGTGCTTGAGCTGGATATTCGTGTTTGTGGGAGGAAGAAGAAGTGTGTGGGTGCAGGAATAAGTGGAGGAGGGCCACCATGGGCCCACGAGGCAGGGGGCGCGCCCTCCACCCTCGTGGCCAGGTGGATGCCCCCCTGTTGTGTTCTCAGTGCCAAATATTCTCAAATATTCGAGAAAAAATCATATTTAAATTTCAGGGCATTTGGAGAACTTTTATTTTTGGGGTATTTTTATATTGCACGGATAATTCAGATAACAAATAGAGAAATACTATTTTATTTTCTTTAATATAAATAGCAGAAAGTAAAAGGAGGTTACAGAAGGTTGTGCCTTCTAGTTTCATCCATCTCATGCTCATCAAAAGGAATTCACTAACAAGGTTGATCAAGTCTTGTTAACGAACGCATTCAGAATAACATGGAACTGGAGAAATTTCGAATAACACTATGTTACCTCAACGGGGATATGCACATCCCCAATAATAAGAATATCATATTTCTTCTTGACAGTAGGTAGAGGAAATTCGAAACCTCCAAAAATAATTGATGGAATTTTTCCAATAGAGTTGATACTATGAACTTGAGGTTGTTTCCTCAGAAAGTGTATTGTATGCTCATTACCATTAACATGAAAAGTGACATTGCCTTTAGTGCAATCAATAACAGCCCCTGCAGTATTCAAAAAGGGTCTTCCAAGAATAATAGACTTACTATCGTTCTCGGGAATATCAAGAATAACAACGTCCGTTAAAATAGTAACGTTTGCAACTAGAACAGGCACATCCTCACAAATACTGACAGGTATAGCAGTTGATTTATCAGCCATTTGCAAAGATATTTCAGTAGGTGTCAACTTATTCAAATCAAGTCTACGATATAAAGAGAGAGGCATAACACTAACACCAGCTCCAAGATCACATAAAGCAGTTTTAACATAATTTATTTTAATGGACCATGGTATAGTGGGTACTCCTAGATCTCCTAGTTTCTTTGGTATTCCACCTTTAAAAGTATAATTAGCAAGCATGGTGGAAATTTCAGCTTTCGGTATCTTTCTTTTATTAGTAACACTATCTTTCATATACTTCGCATAAGGATTCATTTTGAGCATATCAGTTAATCGCATGCGCAAAAAGATAGGTCTAATCATTTCAACAAAGCGCTCAAAATCCTTATCATCTTTTTTCTAGGATGGTTTGGGAGGAAAAGGCATGGGTTTTTGAACCCAAGGCTCTCTTTCCTTACCATGTTTCCTAGCAACAAAGTATTTCTTATCATAACGTTGATTCTTTGATTGCGGGTTATCAAGATCAACAACAGATTCAGTTTCTATATCATTATCATTACTAGGTTGAGCATCATCATGAACATTATCATTAACATTATCACTAGTTTCAGGTTCATTACCAGATTGTGTTTCAGCATCAAAAATAGAAATATCATTTGGATTCTCAGGTGGTTGAGCAATAGGTTCACTAGAAGCATGCACAGTCCTATCATTATTCTTTTTCTTCCTTTTAGAAGGACTAGGTGCATCTATATTATTTCTCTGAGAATCTTGCTCAATTCTCTTAGGGTGGCCTTCAGGATACAAAGGTTCCTGAGTCATTCTACCACCTCTAGTCATAACTCTAACAACATTATCATTTTTCTTACTATTCAGTTCATTGAGCGAATAATTTTGAGCCTTAAGTACTTATTCTACTTGAGTGGTAACCATAGAGGCATGTTTACTAATAAGTTTTAATTCACCTTTGACATTAGCCATATAATCACCCAAGTGTTCAAGAATATTTGAATTGGATTTCAATTGTCTACCAAAATAAGCATTAAAATTTTCTTGCTTAACCATAAATTTATCAAACTCATCTAAGCATGGTATAGCAAACTTAGTAAATGGGTTTTCAGCTTTATCATATCTATAGAGAGAATTTACCTTTACTACCTGTGTCGGGTTATCAAGGCCATGAGTTTCTTCAATAGGTGAAGGATTAAGATCATATGTTTCTTCAACAGGCGGTAAATTAAGACCGTGTATTTCTTCAATAGGAGGTAAATTATTAACATCTTCAGCTTTAATGCCTTTTTCTTTCATAGATTTCTTTGCCTCTTGCATATCTTCAGGACTGAGAAATAGAACACCTCTTTTCTTCGGAGTTGGTTTAGGAATAGGTTCAAGAAGTGTCCAATTATTTTCATTTGTCAACATATTATTCAGTAGAATTTCAGATTCATCTGGTGTTCTTTCCCTGAAAATAGAACCGGCACAACTATCCAGGTAATCTCTGGAAGCATCGGTTAGTTTCATCATAAGTATCATGCATAGCAGAAGTGGCATCATCAATAACATGCGACATATCAGAACGAATAGCAGAAGCAGGTTTAGGTGTCGCAAGCTTACTCAAAATAGAAGGTGAATCAAGTGCAGAGCTAGATGGCAGTTCCTTACCTCCCCACGTAGTTGAGGGATAAATCTTGGTTTTTGGATCTCTCAAGTTCTTCATAATGATAAGAAGATATAAATCCCAAGTGACTCAAAGAATAGAGCTATGCTCCCCGGCAACGGCGCCAGAAAATAGTCTTGATAACCCACAAGTATAGGGGATCGCAACAGTTTTTGAGGGTAGAGTATTCTACCCAAATTTATTGATTCGGCACAAGGGGAGCCAAAGAATATTCTCAAGTATTAGCAGCTGAGTTGTCAATTCAACCGCACCTGAAAACTTAATATCTGTAGCAAAGTGTTTAGTAGCAAAGTAATATGATAGTAGTGGTAACTGTAGCAAAAGCTAATGATAATAAAAGTAGTGTTTTTTGGTATATTGTAGTGATGATAGCAATAGCAATAGAAAAGTAAATAAGCGGAGAACAATATATGGAAAGCTCGTAGGCAATGGATCGGTGATAGAGAATTATGCCGGATGTGGTTCATCATGTAACAGTCATAACCTAGGGTGACACAGGACTAGCTCCAATTCATCAATGTAATGTAGGCATGTATTTTGAATATAGTCATACATGCTTATGGAAAAGAACTTGCATGACATCTTTTGTCATACCCTCCCGTGGCAGTGGGGTCCTAATGGAAACTAAGGGATATTAAGGCCTCCTTTGAATAGAGTACCGGACCAAAGCATTAACATATAGTGAAAACATGAACTCCTCAAACTACGGTCATCACCGGTAAGTATCCCGATTATTGTCACTTCGGGGTTAACGGATCATAACACATAATAGGTGACTATAGACTTGCAAGATAGGATCAAGAACTCTCATATATTGATGAAAACATAATAGGTTCAGATCTGAAATCATGGCACTCGCGCCCTAGTGACAAGCATTAAGCATAGCAAAGTCATAGCAACATCAATCTCAGAACATAGTGGATACTAGGGATCAAACCCTAACAAAACTAACTTGATTACATGATAAATCTCATCGAACCCATCACCGTCCAGCAATCCTACAACGGAATTACTCACGCACGGCGGTGAGCATCATGAAATTGGTGATGGAGGATGGTTGATGATGACGATGGCGACCGATTCCCCTCTCCGGAGTCCTGCACGGACTCCAGATCAGCCCTCCCGAGAGGTTTTAGGGCTTGGGGGCGGCTCCGTATCGTAAAACGCGATGAATCCTTCTCCTTGATTTTTTTCTCTCCGAAACCAAATATATAGAGTTGGAGTTGAGGTCGGAGGAGCTCCAGGGGGTCCACGAGGTAGGGGGGCCTGCCCTGGGGGGAAGCGCGCCCCCACCCTCGTGGCTAGGGTGTGGGCCCCCTCGTCTTCATCTTTTGCAAGGATTTTTTATTATTTCTGAAAAGATGTTCCGTGAAGTTTTAGGTCATTTCGAGAAATTTTGTTTCTGCACATAAATAACACCATGGTAATTCTGCTGAAAACAGCGTCAGTCCGGGTTAGTTCCATTCAAATCATGCAAGTTAGAGTCCAAAACAAGGGCAAAACTGTTTGGAAAAGTAGATACGACGGAGACGTATCAGCTTCCAGCAGCAAACTTTTTGTGTTAGGCCACCTTGCACAAAAGTTTCCACACAAAGAATTGTGTGGGATGTACATACCTATGGAAAATGATTTTCTAGGATTCACCGTGTGGGATGTACATACCTACGGAAATGATTTCTGGGATTCACCGCCTGGGATGTACATACCTACGGAAATGATTTCTGGGATTCACCGTGTGGGATGTACATACCTATGGAAATGATTTCTGGAATTCACCGTGTGGGATATACATACCTACGGAAATGATTGGGTTTCCATGCCTCGTCCGATCGCACATGGCCCCAGCCTGGGTCCCAGGAGGGCCTATCCCTAACGATTTGTGGGTCGTGTGGGAAGGACCCTCCTATCCCTAACTATTCCAAATGCCGTCGCGGAAAGGGGTTTTAAACCATTTGTTTAGGACGTCGTTGTATCAGTGAAAGGAGACAATTGGGTATACCTTCTATCTCATATCCGAGGGCAAATTGTTTGTCGCTAAGAACGGGTCCTTTCTCGAGAAAGAGTTTGTCTCGAAAGAATTGAGTGGGAGGAAGATATAACTTGATGAGGTTATTGAACATTCACTTCAACCAGAGAGTAGCGCGGCACAGAAAGATGTTTTTGTGGCACCTACGTCAGTTCAAATGAAGCTAATAATGGTGCTCCTGAAGTTTCAGATCAAGTTACTATCGAACCTCGTAGGTCGACAAGGATATGTATTGCTCCTGAGTGGTATGGCAACCCTTTCTTAGAGGTCATGTTGTTGGGAAACAATGAACCTACGAGCTATGGAGGAGCAATGATGGGCCCGGATTCCGACAAATGGTAAGAGGCCATGAAATCCGAGATGGGATCCATGTGTGAACAAAGTATGGACTTTGGGAGTATTGCCTGAAGGGCGAAAGGCCATTCAGAATAAATGGATCTTCAAGAAAAATACGGACGCGGACAGTAATGTCACTGTCTATAAAACTATACTTGTGGCAAAGGGTTTTTCACAAGTTCAAGGAGTTGACTACGATGCGACTTTCTCATCCGTAGTGATGCTTAAGTCTATCACAATCATGTTGGCAATAGCTGCGTTTTTCGATGATGAAATCTGGCAGATGGATGTCAAAACAGCGTTCCTTAACGGTTTCCTTAAGGAAGAGTTGTATATGATGCAACCATAAGGTTTTTCGATCTAGAGAATGCTGACAAAGTCTGCAAACTCCAGAGGTCCATTTATGGTCTGGTGCAAGCATCTCGGAGTTGGAATCTTCACTTTGATGAGGTGATCAAAGCATTTGGGTTTATACAAGTTTGACGAGAATCTTGTATTTACAAGAAAGCGAGTGGGAGCTCTGTAGCATTTCTAATATTATATGTCGATGACATATTACTAATTGGAAACAATATAGAACTTTTGGAAAACATGAAGGAATATTTGAACAAGAGTTTTTCAATGAAGGCCTTGGAGAAGCTGCTTTCATATTAGGCATCAAGATCTATAGAGATAGATAGAGATGCTTGATAAGACTTTCACAAAGAACATACCTTGATAGGATTTTGCAGAAGTTCAAAATGGATCAGTCCAAGAAGGGTATCTTTCCTGTTTTGCAAGGTGTGCAGTTGAGTAAGACTCAATGCCCGGCGACTACAGAGGATAGAGAAAAGATGAGTATCATCCCCTAGGCTTCTGCCATACGCTCTATCATGTATGCGATGTTGTGCACAAGACCAGAAGTCAGCCTTACCATAAGTATGGACGAAAGGTTTCAAAGTGATCCAGGGGTGGAACACTGGATAGCGGTCAGGAATATCCTTAAGTACCTGAAAATGACTAAGGAAATGTTTCTCATTTATGGTGGTGATCAAGAGCTCATCGTAAAGGGTTACGTCGATGTAAGTTTTGACATTGATCCGGATGATTCTAAGTCTCAAAACGGATACATATATATTCTAAATGGGGGAGAGGTAATCTAGTGCAGTTCCAAGCAAAGCATGGTAGCTGATTCTACATGCGAAGCAGAGTACATAGCTGCCTCGGAGGCGGAGGAAGGTGTCTGGATGAAGCAGTTCATGACAGATCTTGGAGTTGTGCCTAGTGCACTGGACCCAATGACTTTGTTCTATGACAACACTAGTGCCATTGCTCTGGCAAAGGAACCAAGGTTTCACAAGAGGACCAGCCACATAAAGCGACGCTTCAATTCCATCCGCGATGCTATCAAGGAGGAGGACAGAAACATTTGCAAAGTACGTACGGATCTGAATGTTGCAGATCCATTGACTAAACCTCTTCCATGTGCAAAACATGATCGACACCAGGACTCTATGGGTGTCAGATTCATTAACATGTAATACTAGATTATTAACTCTAGTGCAAGTGGGAGACTGTTGGAAATATTCCCTAGAGGCAATAATAAAGTTGTTATTATTATATTTCCTTGTTCATGATAATCGTTTATTATCCATGATATAATTGTATTGACTGAATGCTTAAATACATGTGTGGATACATAGACAACAACATGTCCCTAGTGAGCCTCTACCGGACTAGCTCGCTGGTCGAAGATAGCTTTTGTTTTCTAGCCATAGACATGAGTTGTCCTTTGATAATGAGATCACATCATTGGGAGAATGATGTGATGGATAAGACCCAAACTATAAGTGTAGCGTATGATTGTATCAAGTTTATTGCTATTGCTTTCTGCTGTCGGTGGGAACGACACCTATGGGATCACAAGAATCCCTACTACGTTTGCGGGGCGCGGGGTCGTGAGAAGAGCGGATCAAACATATAGCACACGGTTCGTTTATCCAGGTTCGGGCCGCGGGGATGCGTAAAACCCTACTCCTGCTTTGGTGGATTGTATATCTGTGTTCTTGAGCTAGCTATGGGGCGTGAGGAGCTCCAAAAAGCCAAATCCTACTCCTGGTCGCCTCGGGCCTCCTTTTATAGGAAAGGGGTTGCCACAGTGGCACACAGGAGGTGGAAAGGGAACAGTCATGTGAGGTTATCCCTCGCATTACATGACAAGGCGCATTTAATGCGTCTTGCCCAGGTGTCCTTGCTTTATCGGGGACGGGGGAGAGCCCTGTCTTGTCCGTCGCCGCTCCCTCTCGCGTCAACACGCGCCCTGGCCAGCGGCGCCCGCGGTGCCATGTAGGCAGGCAGGCAGCTGAGGTGGCGCAGTGGTGGGTCTCCACGAAGATCTGCATGCCGCCACGCAGGTGCCTGCCCAGCTGGTTGGGTCGGCAGCTGCATGCGAACGGCGGTGGAGGTTTGACTAGCGTGGGCCTGATGGTGGCCCAACGGGTGTTCTTGGCAAGGGCCTTGCCGGGGCCCAGGCAAGGGTCTTGCCGTGGCGCCTGCTGTCATCCCCGGCAAGGCTCTTGCCGGGGGCCTTGTGGTCCTCCGTGGCTAGGATCCCGCCAAGGATCATCATCTTCTGAAGGGTGTATCTAATCTCGAATGTCTTCACAAAGATCTGCATGCCACCACGGGGATGTCTCCCGAATCCTTGCCCCATGGGGGAAGTGGACTCAAGGGTGACTGACTCCGTAGGTGTGGGGCGAGCTGCCACGGCAAGGATCTTGCCGGGTTTGCTAAAACCGTCTCCCGGCATGGATTTTGCCGGGAGGGGTCCGCTTCGTCCCCTTTGCTCTTTGTGGTCTTGTTCTTGGCGTTGTTCTGCTTGTCCTGAGCTTCGGCCTTACCTTGGCTCACCTCCCTTGCCTTGCTCAGTGTGGTGGTGCCCATGGCTCAGACTGCCCGTGCACAGTTATGGGGGTACAAAAAGTGTACCCCTCTTTTTGTACACCGACAGGAGCCCCCGGGCCTGGGCCACACGTAAGCGCAATCGCGTCGTTGGGCTAGGCCCAAAAATAGTGCGCGGGCAAGCAGGGCGGTTTTTATCGCGGTAAGTCTCTTCACGCGCTACGCTTCCCATGCTTCCCGCGCGTGGCGGCGCGTGGGGAGGCGTGTGTGACGTGGGCGGCATGTGTGGTTGCTGAGCTATGCATGCATTCGTCACGTCGTAGTAAAGGGGGCGGTTTGCGCCTTCCCCATAAATGGAGGGAGGCGTGGAGGCGCGGCCCATTTACTGAATGGGGCCGAGGCGTGGTCTTCAAGGCGTCCACTCCCCACGATCATGGGGTGGGGAGAGGTCGCCTCACCCGTCACCTCGGTCCTGCACGCCTGCTACGTGGCTCTCATGCGCTTGGGGTGGTGAACGGTGGAGGCGGGAAACCGGGCCGCGACGGGCTGGGGCGACGGGTCAGTCCTAGTTCCCTGCGCCTTCCGCGTCTTGATTGGCTGAGCGGGGCAGCCGAGCCCCCACCCCATTCCTTTATAAAGAGCGGGAGGGGGGATGGCGTCCCGCATTCCTTCATCTCCTCCTTCCTTCGGCTTCTGCTCCCCCCTTCCATCCGTCATGGACAGAGGGAATCCTGGTCCTTCAACGGTGGCGGCGAGGGTCGCCGCTCGACAACGCGTCCCTCCTTCTCCTGCACCCGCGGTGGCAGAGCCAGCCGCGAGGGGAAGGGGGAGGGGGCGAGGCCGTGGGCGAGGCCGAGGCGCTCGGGGAAGAGGAGGACGGGGCGGCGCGCCGGCCTCGCCTCCGCCAGCAGTTCTCCCCTCTGTGGAGGGCCACGTTGGGGATGACCCTTGCGAGTTCTTCGTCAGGCTACGCCGGCCGCCTCACCATCGCCTTTGTCTCCTGACTCCATTTGCGTGGGAGATGGAGCTGGATCCGCCGGAGTTGTTGTGGCTGCACATGAGGGGCTGCGCGATCAGTGGCATGTGGGCCCGCGTTGATTTCCCCGCCCCTCACGTGATGTATCTCCGTCAGGGATGGAAGACGTTTGCCCATATCCACCGCTTGATGGAGGGGCTCACTCTCCATTTTAAGCTGATGGAGGGTGGCCTTCTCTCCATCAAGGTCTTCGGGTGCGTTGGGACCCGTGCAAGGTGCTGCGTGGAGAGCTCTTCTGATAGTGAAGACTCCTCCTCGGGAGGGAGTGACGAGGAGGACATCGGCAGCGACGACAAGGGTAGTAGGCGGCAGGATGACAGGTCCGATTAGGTGTCGGGCGCCACTCCGTGCGGCACCAGCGACCCCATCATCCGCGTCGCCGGCTCCCTGAACTTCTCGGGGTCGTCTCCTTGGGCGGCTGGCGTTGGGAGGCTGCGGAAGAGGAAGAGGGCGGGCGGCAAGGCCGTCAAGTCGGAGTACGCGGGCACCGACGCCTTCGACGCGTGCTGACATCATGCCGCCTCGTCTTCGAGCTCTGCTTCCGGCGCCGCCATCACCATCCAGCCTTCGGACGGCCACCGAGATGTTCTCTTGGTGTCTTCTGCCACCCGTAGCTCGCCTAGGCGCCCCTTTTGCCCTTTTCGCCTCCTTGACCTGCCTCCTGAGGAGAGGGACAAGAAAGGGATTACGGGCACCTTATCTCTTTTTAGTTTGTAAGCCTTCGGGCCTTAGCTGAATTTAAAACTTGTAATCCCATCATTCATGTTTTTCATTCCCTATGGACTGTACCTGAGTGGAATGTTTTTAATGAAAAAGGGATGCTTGCCGGGTCATTTGTTTGTGGGTAGAACCCACGACAAGGAGTAAATCCTTGATATCCTTAAGATAAACATTTCCTTGCCCGGCAACAGGCCTTGCCGTCTCCCCACTTCGCTCGACCTTTCTCACACCTTTGGCGGAGGCAGGGATGAGGTGGGTTCAGGCTCCTTGTTTCATCCTCTCGCTGCCGCGACTACTACCAAACCTGGCCCCAGGAACGAGCCCTAGGGCCTAGAGTTAGGGGAGCACGGTAGTTTTAGGAAAAAACGAGGTTTCACATACCTCAGTCCATAAGGGAATGCATGATAAGGGATGAAGAACTTATCTGAAGCTGTAGCCCCCGGCAACTCTGGTTTGCCGTGGGTGAATCTTTGCTCTTGCAGCCCCCGGCAATACTGGCTTGCCGGGGTCTAGATGCTGGTCTGTCCCTCTTCTCTTTTTCGTCCTCAAGTGATCCGGCAAGGATACCTGTGAGTCCTGCGAACCAAAGAAGACGAAAGAACGGCAAAGAGACGCACACTCGACCTCTAAGCTAGGGGTTAGTCGCCGCTAAGCACTATCAACCCTAACCAAGGACGAGACTCGACCTAGCATGCATGCTATAACTTAGGGCGCCAGCGCTTCATTTATTTATGCTCAGGGTCTGCGCCTGGCTTTGTACAAAGGGTTACATGCATCATCGGCAATGCTTGTACAAAAGGTGGCTTGCCGGGGGGCCCGGCAAGCCGCGCCTCACGGGTAAAACTTGCGAAGATGCTCAATGTTCCAGGAGTTACTCACCGGAACGGCATCTTCGGTCTCCAGGCGGACTGCGCCGGGCCTGGTGACTCGTATTACCCGATAAGGGCCTTCCCACTTTGGCGTCAACTTGTTGGAATTCTTGGCCGATTGAACGCGCCGAAGGACAAGGTCGCCTTCCTCAAGGCTTCGGGCATGAACCTTGCGGCTATGGTAGCGGCGCAAGGCTTGCTGGTAGCGTGCTGCTTTCACAGCCGCCCGAAGACGATCTTCCTCAAGGAGCATTGCGTCATCTTGCCGCAGTTGCTCTTGCTCAAGCTCATCATAAGCGAGCACTCGAGGTGACCCGTATATGAGTTCAGTGGGGAGAACTGCTTCTGCCCCGTATACCAGGGCAAAAGGTGTCTGGCCGGTGGCTCGATTTGGCGTCGTCCTGATCGACCAAAGAACCGTCGGCAACTCATCAATCCAGCGCCTTCCACTCTTGTGCAGCCTGTCAAAGGTCTTGGTCCTTAAGCCTCGCAGTACTTCAGCGTTTGCCCTCTCAGCTTGACCATTGCTTCGTGGGTGAGCAACGGAAGCGAAACAGACTTTGCTGCCGAGGTCTTGGATATATTGCATGAAGGTGCGGCTTGTGAACTGTGTGCCATTGTCGGTGATGACCCTGTTGGGTACACCAAAACGGCACACTAGTCCCTTGAAGAACTTGACGGCTGACTGAGCTGTGACCTTCCTCACTGCCTCCACCTCCGGCCACTTTGTGAACTTGTCGATTGCAACGTACAAGTACTCAAAGCCCCCGACAGCGCGGGGGAAAGGGCCCAGTATGTCGAGCCCCCAGACCGAGAAGGGCCAGGAGAGAGGAATGGTTTGAAGGGCTTGAGCTGGCTGATGAAGCTTCTTTGAATGGAACTGACACGCTTCACACCTGGTGACTAGTGTCGTCGCATCCTGGAGGGCGGTGGGCCAGAAGAAGCCTTGCCGAAATGCCTTGCCGGCAAGGGCCCTTGACCCGATGTGGGATCCACATATGCCTCCGTGTATCTCCGCCAACAGCTCCAGTCCTTCCTCCCGAGGGATACACTTCAATTTCACACCGTTCGGCCTCTTTCTGTACAGGACGTCATCGACGAACTGGTACATGGTAGAGCGACGGGCTACTTTTTCCGCTTCTTCCCGCTCTTCAGGAAGTTCCCCTGTTTGGAGGAATCGGACGGTATGCTGTGCCCACGCTGGAGCCTGAGGCTCGACGGCGAGGACTAAAGGCATTTCCTCCGCTATAGGAGCGGCTGTCTCGACGGCAAGAGCTTGACGCTCCGCCGGAGCTAGCCGTCCCGTGGCGGGCTCAGTGTCCCCGGCAACATCCTTGCCGGCGGCTCCGGGGAGCTCGGCGGGAAAGTACTTGCCGGGTCCTGATTTCCTCCTCTTGTTCTGCTCTGTTGATGGATCAACGGATGGCTGAGTTAGCTGGAGCACAAAGGTACCTGGTTCCACAGGTAGCTTGAGGGCAGCGCGTTTTGACAGGTAATCGGCGATATCGTTCTCCGCTCGGGGAACGTATTCAGCCTGTATACCGTCGAAACGCTCTTCCAGCTTTCTCACTTCATCGACGTAGGCCTTCATCAACGGGCTCTGGTAGTCCTTGTTGACTTGCTTGACGACGAGCTGCGAAGTCGCCCCTGACGATGAGCTTCTTGATTCCGAGGTCCGCCGCGATCCTAAGACCGGCAAGCAGCCCTTCGTACTCTGCCGTATTGTTTGTTGACACCTCCCTGGGGAAGTGCATCTGGATCACGTACTTGAGGTGCTCTCCGGTGGGCGCGACAAGCAGTACGCCAGCCCCGGCGCCATGTAAGGAGAAAGCTCCATCAAAGTACATGATCCAACTGCAACTTGCCTCCTTGCCGGGGAGAGCAGTCTCTTGGGCTTCTTCGTCAGGCGTTGCGGTCCATTCTGCAATGAACTCCGCCAGGACTCGGCTCTGAATCGTCGAAGTACTTTCAAACTTGAGGCCAAAGCTGGACAGCTCCAGTGCCCATTCCACAATTCTTCCCGTTGCATCTGGATTGTGCAATATCCGTTGCAGAGGGAGGCGAGTGACGACAGTGATCTCGTGTGCCTGGAAGTAGTGACGCAGCTTCCTCGAGGCCATAAGAAGGCCGAAGAGCAGTTTCTGCACGCCGGAGTACCTTGATCTAGCTCCCTGCAGGAGGGAACTAACAAAGTAGACCGGGTGCTGCATCATTTTCTTCTTCGGCGGCACTTCAACTGGCTGTGTCGTCTCTGCATTGGTGGTGTCGGGCTCTGTCGCTGCCATTACCTCGTCGTCAACCTCTCTCTGCGCCACTAGTGCGGCGCTGACCACCTGGTTCGTTGCCGCCAGGTATAGCAGCAACGGCTCCTGTGGCCTAGGCGCAACTAGTATTGGCGCGGAGGAGAGGTACTTCTTCAAATCTTGCAATGCTGCTTCGGCTTCTGGCGTCCACTCCATCGGGCCCGCCTTTTTCAGGATCTTGAAAAAGGGAAGGGCGCGCTCGGCAGACTTGGAAATGAATCTGCCCATGGCGGCGACGCAACCAGCAAGCCGACGCACATCCTTGATTCGCTTGGGTGCTTCAATCTGCTCTATAGCTTTGATCTTGTCCGGATTGGCCTCTATCCCACGCTGTGACACAAAGAACCCGAGAAGCTTGCCGGACGGGACGCCAAAGACGCACTTCTCAGGGTTCAGCTTGAGATTGATCTTGCGCAGGTTTGCAAATGTTTCTTGCAAATCCGGTATGAGGGTTGCCCTGTCCTTGGTTTTGACCACTATGTCATCCATATAAGCTTCCATATTTCTATGGAGCTGGGGTTCAAAACCAATCTGGACCGCCCTTGCAAACGTCGAACCAGCACTCTTCAGCCCGAAAGGCATCCGCATGAAACAATACGTACCACATGGGGTGATGAATGCTGTTTTCTCTTCGTCTTCTCTTGTCATGAAGATCTGGTGGTAGCCGGAGTAGGCATCGAGGAATGACAACAGATCACACCCAGCTGTGGAGTCAACAATCTGGTCGATGCGCGGCAACGGGAAGGGGTCCTTAGGACAAGCCTTATTGATATCTGTGTAATCAATACACAGCCTCCACTTCCCATTAGCCTTGCGCACTATGACCGGATTGGCCAACCACGTTGGATGGAGCACTCCTCTTACCAAACCCGCTGCTTCCAGTTTCCGGATCTCCTCTGTGATGAACTCTTGTCGTTCCAAAGCTTGCTTTCTGACCTTCTGCTTGACGGGCCGCGCATGAGGACAGACAGCAAGGTGGTGCTCAATCACCTCCCTGGGAACGCCGGGGATGTCGGAAGCTTGCCATGCAAACACATCGACATTCGCCCGCAGGAAGGTGACGAGCGCGTCTTCCTATTTGTCGTCAAGGGTGGAGCTTATGGTGAAAGCCCCTCCCGTGCCGTCCTCATTGACAGAAACCTTCTTGGTTCCCGGCGGTATGGCCCTGGGCTTCTTGTTTCCGCCGGTGGAGCTCTCTGGCACGTCCTCGACGGGAGCGCTACACTCCGAAGAGGTGCGCTTGCCGGAGTGGGTGTCCGAGGTCTCACCGGTCTTCTTCTTCTTCTTCCCTCCCGGGGTCCCAGCGGCAGGAGCAAGTGCCCTAGTGGCGGCAGCTGCTGCAACTGCTTGCTGGTATAGTTGGTCAGCGCAAATCAGCGCATCTTTCTTATCGGAGGGGATGGTGATGATCGTCACAGGTCCTGGCATCTTCAGGGTGTTGTAGGCGTAGTGTGACGCCGCCATGAACTTGGCCAGCGCTGGGCGGCCAAGGATCCCGTTGTAGGGCAAGGGGATCTTGGCAACATCAAACACGATCCTCTCCGTCCTGTAGTTCAGATCGCTTCCAAAAGTCACGGGCAGCGTGACCTTTCCCTTAGGTTGGCTTCTTCCCGGGTTGACCCCCTGAAACGTGCCCGTCTCCTCGAGGTCTCCATCAGGAATCTGCAGTTTCTCGATCACGGCAGGCGAGATCAAGTTCAGACCGGCCCCGCCATCGACTAGCATCTTTGTCACCTTGAGGTTGCGTATTGTTGGTGAAACCAACAATGGCAAGCACCCGACCGCAGTAGTGCGATCAGGGTGATCCTCAGTGTCAAAAATGATAGGTGTGCTGGACCACTTCAGCGGCCTTTGGGCATCAAACGACGGCTCTGCCGCTGTAATCTCTCGCGCCCACTGTTTAAGCTGGCGGTGAGAAGTATGCAGCGAGGCCGCCGTCGATGCACATGGCCTCTGTAGCTTTCTGAAACTCTTGGTCGCCGGATTCGTCGTCCTCTTCGTGATCGTCGTCTTCTGGCTTTTTGTCACGGCCCCGGGCGGGCCTCTCCTGTTGTTTATCCTTGCCGCGACGGCCCGCCTGGCCGTCACGCTTCTTGCCGGACCCCTCAGCACCGTCTTGGCCCTTCTCCTTGTCCCGCCTCTCATATTCAGCCCTCTGCTTCTCAGCGAGGAGCTCAACCTGTCGGCAGTCTTGGAGAGCATGGCCTTTGGTGCGATGGATCTTGCAGTATCGCTTGTCGGAGTTCCCTGGCTTCTCGGCAACCGCCAAGGCCCGGCAGGCGACACATCCGGCAATTTCCTTGCCGGGGTCATCTGCCTTGGTTTTCTTGGTGGAGCCGGTGTCACCAGATCCCTCGACGGCAAGCACGGCTTTACCTTTGCGCTTCCTGTTGCGGCGCCGGCCCTTCTTCGCCGGGGCGGCAGTATCTTCATCTGAGGAGTCGGTTTCCACGCCGGCGTCTTCGCCGGGGTACTTCCTTCCCTCTTCAGCCCGGGCACATCTGTCAGCAAGAACATAGAGTTCTGCTACATCTTTCACCTTGTTCATTGCCAGCTCTTCGCGCATCTTGCGGTTACGCACGTTCTGATGGAACGCGCTGATGATGGCGGCAGGGTGAACATCAGGGATATTGTACTGTATCCGGCTGAACCTCTGTATATACTTGCGGAGACTCTCGCCTCCCTTCTGGGGAATGACGTGCAGGTCGCTCGCTTGGCCATGGGCTTGGTGGCCTCCAGTAAAGGCGCCCACAAACTCATGGCACAAATCCGACCAGGAGGAAATAGAGTCTACCGGCAAGTGCATCAACCATGACATGGCGTTGGGTTTAAGAGCCAACGGAAAGTAATTCGCAAGCACCTTATCGTCGCGGGCTCCGGCAGCTTGCATCGCAATGGTGTAGATGCTGAGGAACTCGGACGGGTGGGTCTTGCTGCTGTACTTTTCGCCCATGTCAGGTTTGAAGGTGCGGTGAGTGGGCCACTGGAACTGCCGCAGCTCACGGGTAAAAGCCGGACAGCCTACCTCGTAAGGTAGGCCTCCAGGGCTCTCCGGTGCGGGTGGTTCACAGCAGGCCCTGCTCGCCTGTCTGACTGGTGGCGCGCTCCGCGCCGGCGCTCGATAGTGGTTCGAGTGTCTTCATGTTCTTGTTCCCGAAGGACTTGGCGCTGGTCACAGTGGGTCCGCGGGTCGGACGATGCTATGGAGATTTCGTCGTCCGCAACGTCGCGACGGGATGGCGTCCGCGATACCGGGCAAGGAGGAGGCGAGTGCACCGTGGTCGCGGCGCCGCCAGCTTTCCTGCCACAGGTGCGTGGGACTCCGTCGGAGCATCGACCCGGGGGCTCCATCGGACTCGGTTCATCTTTGTTGGCCACCGCAACAAGGCTTCGGATAGTGGCTCTCCATTCGTCGAGTTTCCCCGTAGTGGGAGGAAAATCGAGGAGCAACTGCGTGCGCGCCAGGGCTTCTGCTGGCGTTGGTGGCAGCGAAACCTGTATGGACCGCGACGCGCTTCGACTTCTGACCATGTCAGAAGGAGCTCTATCACGACCCCGCGGTCACATGCCATCTTCACCAGCGCCTCGGTGAGCGGGCAGGTCTTCTACCTCCCGGGAGTGGCGCCCAAGGCTCTTCCCACGGCGATGCCCGGGGTCTTCGACGTGGTTGCGCCGTTTGTCGCGCCGCTTGAGAGGAGCGCGCCGTCGGTGCCGGCGTGGGAGTCTTGGAGGCCCTCGCATCGCCTTCGGGCGGGGCGGTAGGGATCTTGGAAGGCCCCGCACCACCCGTGGAGGGGCTGGCTCCGTCTTTGGATTTGGCGGCGTGCGGCCCGCTACCAGGCGCACGAACATCGCCGCCTCCCAAACTCCGGCTGCTGGGACGGTGTTGGTGTTCGCGAACGGCGCCCCGGGTCCTTTCTGCGACCGATCCGCTGCTCGCCCGCGTCGGGACGGGATGTCCGGCTTCCGACGGGCCAACCGCCACCGTCGTCTTCTTCTTGGGCGCCATGACGATGAAGAAGCGTCGAACTAACTGCTAAAGCCGATTCTCACAACTGCGCCCCCTACCTGGCGCGCCAAAGATGTCGGTGGGAACGACACCTATGGGATCACAAGAATCCCTACTACGGTTGCGGGGCGCGGGGTCATGAGAAGAGCGGATCAAAAAGATAGCACACGGTTCGTTTATCCAGGTTCGGGCCGCGGGGATGCGTAAAACCCTACTCCTGCTTTGGTGGATTGTATATATGTGTTCTTGAGCTAGCTATGGGGCGTGAGGAGCTCCAAAAAGCCGAATCCTCCTCCTGGTCGCCTCGGGCCTCCTTTTATAGGAAAGGGGTTGCCACAGTGGCACCAGGAGGTGGAAAGGGAACAGTGATGTGAGGTTATCCCTCGCATTACATGACAAGGTACATTTAATGCGTCTTGCCCAGGTGTCCTTGCTTTATCGGGGACGGGGAAGAGCCATGTCTCGTCCGTCGCCGTTCCCTCTCGCGTCGACACGTTCCCTAGCCAGCGGCGCCCGCGGTGCCATGTAGGCAGGCAGGCAGCTGAGGTGGCGCAGTGGTGGGTCTCCACGAAGATCTGCATGGTGCCACGTAGGAGCCTGCCCAGCTGGTTGGCTCGGCAGCTGCATGCGAATGGCGGTGGAGGTTTCACTGGCGTGTTCCTGATGGTGGCCCAACGGGTGTTCTTGGCAAGGGCCTTGTCGGGGCCCCAACAAGTGTCTTGCCGTGGCGCCTGCTGTCATCCCCGGCAAGGCTCTTGCCGGGGGCCTTGTGGTCCTCCCTGGCTGGGATCCCGCCAAGGATCATCATCTTCTGAAGGGTGTATCTGATCTCGAATGTCTTCACAAAGATCTGCATGCCACCACGGGGATGTCTCCCGAATCCTTGCCCCATGGGGGCAGTGGATCAAGGGTGACTGACTCCGTAGGTGTGGGGCGAGCTGCCACGGCAAGGGTCTTGCCGGGTTTGCTAAAACCACCTCCCGGCAAGGATCTTGCCGGGGAGGGGGGGTCCGCTTCGTCCCATTTGCTCTTTGTGGTCTTGGTCTTGGCGTCGTTCTGCTTCTCCTGAGCTTCGGCCTTACCTTGGCTCACCTCCCTTGCCTTGCTCAGTGTGGTGGTGCCCGTGGCTCAGATTGCCCGTGCACAGTTATAGGGGTACAAAAAGTGTACCCCTCTTTTTGTACACCGACATATGCATGTCAAGTATTTCTTCCTGTGACCATGAGATCATGCAAATCACTGACATCGGAGGAGTACCTTGTGTGTGAAACGCCGCAACGTAACTGGGTGACTATAAAGATGCCGTAGGGCAACCCACAAGTATAGGGGATCGGAACAGTTTTCGATGGTAGAGTATTCAACCCAAATTTATTGATTCGGCATAAGGGGAGCCAAACAATATTCTCAAGTATTACCAGCTGAGTTGTCAATTCAACCACACCTGGAAACTTAATATCTGCAGCAAAGTATTTAGTAGCAAAGTAATATGATAGTAGTGGTAACGGTAGCAAAAGGTAATGATCAAAAAGTAATGTTTTTGGTATTTTGTAGTGACTGTAACAATAGCAACGGAAAAGTAAATAAGCAGAGAACAATATATGGAAAGCTCGTAGGCAATGGATCAGTGATAGAGAATTATGCCGGATGTGGTTCATCGTGTAACAGTCATAACCTAGGGTGACACAGAACTAGCTCCAATTCATCAATGAAATGTAGGCATGTATTCCGAATATAGTCATATGTGCTCATGGAGAAGAACTTGAATGACATCTTTTGTCCTACCCTCCCATGGCAGCGGGGTCCTAGCGGAAACTAAGGGATATTAAGGCCTTCTTTTAGTAGAGTACCGGACCAAAGCATTAATACATAGTGAATACATGAACTCCTCAAACTACGGTCATCACCGGGAGTGGTCTTGATTATTGTCACTTCGGGGTTGCCGGATCATAACACATAACAGGTGACTATAGGCTTGCAAGGTAGGATCAAGAACTCTCATATATTGATGAAAACATAATAGGTTCAGATCTGAAATCATGGCACTCGGGCCCTAGTGACAAGCATTAAGCATAGCAAAGTCATAGCAACATGAATCTCAGAACACAGTGGATAATAGGGATCAAACCCTAACAAAACTAACTCGATTACATGATACATCTCATCCAACCCATCACCGTCCAGCAAGCCTACGATGGAATTACTCACGCACGGCGGTGAGCATCATGAAATTGGTGATGTAGGATGGTTGATGATGACGATGGCGACGGATTCGCCGCTCCGGAGCCCCGAACGGACTCCAGATTAGCCGTCCTGAGAGGTTTTAGGGCTTGGCGGCGGCTCCGCATCGTAAAACGCGATGAATCCTTCTCCTCGATTTTTTCTCCCCGAAAGTGAATATATAGAGTTGGAGTTCAGGTCGGAGGAGCTCCAGTGGGCCCCCTGGTGTTGACCTTTTGCCAGTATTTTTTATTATTTCCAAAAAGACGCTCCTTGGAGTTTCAGGTCATTCCGAGAACTTTTGTTTCTACACATAAATAACACCATGGCAATTCTGCTGAAAACACCGTCAGTCCGGGTTAGTTCCATTCAAATCATGCAAGTTAGAGTCCAAAATAAGGGCAAAAGTGTTTGGAAAAGTAGATACGACGGAGACGTATCAACTCCCCCAAGCTTAAACCTTTGCTTGTCCTCAAGCAATTCAGTTGATAAACTGAAAGTGATAAAGAAAAAGTTTTACAAACTCTGTTTGCTCTTGTTGTTGTAAATATGTAAAGCCAGCATTCATGTTTTCAGCAAATATTATGAACTAACCATATTCACAATAATGCATAGGTCTCATGTTTACTCATATCAATGGCATAATCAACTAGCAATTAATAATAATAAATCTCGGATGACAACACTTTGTCAAAACAATCATAATATGATATAACAAGATGGTATCTCGCTAGCCCTTTTCGAGACTGCAAAACATAAATGCAGAGCACCTTGAAAGATCAAGGACTGACTAGACATTATAATTCATGGTAAAAGAGATCCAGTCAAGTCATACTCAATGTAAACTAACAGTAATGAATGAAAATGATAGCGGTGCTCTCCAGCTAGTGCTTTTTAATAAGAGGAGGATGACTCAACATGAAAGTAAATAGATAGGACCTTCGCAGAGGGAAGCAGGGATTTGTAGAGGTGCCAGAGCTCGGTTTTGAAATAGAGATGAATAATATTTTGAGCGGTATAGTTTCATTGTCAACATAACAACCAAGAGATGGTGATATCTTCCATGCTACACACATTATAGGCGGTTCCCAAATAGAATGATAAAGTTTATACTCCCCCTCCACCAACAAGCATCAATCCATGGCTTGCTTGAAACAATGAGTGCCTCCAACTAACAAGAGTCCCAGGGGGAGTTTTGTTTGCAATTATTTTGATTTAGTTTGCATAAAGCATGGGACAGGGCATCCCGGTGACCAGCCATTTTCTCGTGAGTGAGGAGCGGAGTCCACTCCTCTTGAGAATAACCTGCCTAACATGGAAGATACAGACAGCCCTAGTTGATACATGAGCTATTCGAGCATACAAAACAGAATGTTTATTTGAAGGTTTAGAGTTTGGCACATACAAATTTACTTGGAATCGCAGGTAGATACCGTATATAGGTAGGTATGGTGGACTCATATGGAATAACTTTGGGGTTTATGGAGTTGGATGCACAAGCAGTATTCCCGCTTAGTACAGGTGAAGGCTAGAAAAAGACTGGGAAGCGACCAGCTAGAGAGCGACAATAGTCATGAACATGCATTAAAATTAATCAACACCGAATGCAAGCATGAGTAGGATATAATGCACCATGAACATAATTATCGTAGAGGCTATGTTGATTTTGTTTCAACTACATGAATGAACATGTGCCAAGTCAAGCCACTCGACTCGTTCAAAAGAGGATACCGCCATATCATACCACATCACAACCATTTTAATAGCATGTTGGCACGCAAGGTAAATCATTATAAGCTCCTAGCTAATTAAGCATGGTATAAGCAACTATAATCTCTAATTGTCATTGAAAACATGTTTATTCATAATAGGCTGAATCAGGAACGATGAACTAATCATATTTACAAAAACAAGAGACGTCGAGTTCATACCATCTTTTCTCATCTCAATAAGTTCATCTCATAGTCATCATTATTGCCTTTCAATTGCATGACCGAACGATGTGGATAATGATAATAGTGCACGTGCATTGGACTAAGCTGGAATCTGCAAGCATTCAATTAACAGGGGAAGACAAGGCAATATGGGCTCTTCTATCAGATCAACAATAGTGCATATAAGAGCCACTTCAAAAATTTAATTATGGTCTTCTCCTATCGACCCCCAAAGAAAAGAAAAGAAATAAAACTATTTACATGGGAAAGCTCCCAACAAGCAAAAGAAGAACAGGAAATCTTTTTGGGTTTTCTTTTTAATTACTACTACAAGCATGGAAATTAAAACTAGCTAAAAGCTACAGCTATTTTTTTAGTTTTTCTTAAGGTTTATTAAACACAGAAGAAGAAAGCATAAAAAGAAAATAAACTAGCATGGATATTACAATGAAAAAGTATGAGCACCGACATCTAGCAATGAGTGTGTGAACATGAATGTAATGTCAGTGAGAAATACGTACTCCCCCAAGCTTAGGCTTTTTGCCTAAGTTGGTCTAATGCCACGGATGGCCTGGCGGATATCCAAAGATGGATTTGGGGCCGTACTGAGATGCAGTAGTCATTGCATCGTGGGCTGTAGCTTGGAGGCGAGCTATCTCCGCTCTCCTCTTATACTCTTCCGCGTCCTCTCTGGTTATAAAATATCTCCCTTTAGCTTGAAAGTCAAAGAAAGTAGAAGCAAGGAGAGCGACGTGATAGGTGCGTCGTCGGTCAAAGATTAGTCGGTACTGGAGGAACTGATCGTTCCTCTCAACAAACTGATGACGAACCATAGCCTCATAATCCAAATAAGCAGGAGGCAACTCAATATCATCCTCACGTATGGTTATACCAAGAAAATTAGCTATGCGGGTTGCATAAATTCCTCCAAAGAAATCTCCATTACATCTATTAAGATGCAACCTACGTGCAACAATGGCTCCCAAATTATAAGATTTATCTCCTAACACACTCCTAAGAATACTGAGGTCAGGGACACACATGTGACATGCTTCATCTTTACTGTTAATGCATCTACCTATGAAGCGAGCAAAATAATGTATAGGAGGAAATGAATGCTCCCTATGGTAGCTTCTGATATATCTCTAGATTCCCCATAGTTATACTAGCAAGAAAATCTCTAAATTCAAATTTGCGAGGTTCACTAGCACTACCCCATTATGGAAGTTTGCAAGCAGTGGTAAAGTCCTCTAAGTCCATAGTGTAAGAATTTTCATAAAGATCAAACATGACAGTTTGAGAATTACGTGAAGATGAAAATTCAAACCTCCTCACAAAGGAACTAGTGAGATAGTGGTACTGACGACATTTTTCTTCCTCGAAGCTCACAATATCAGCGTTACGCAAATATGCATTAAATTCTTCCTTAATTCCCGCTCGATCCATGAAGTCCTCTGATGGCCATTCACAAGGCTGCACTGGAGCGTCCCTTGTTGGCTCATCGTCAGCATCACGCATTGCAAGCCTGGGTCCTTGCTTCCTTGAAGAACCACCTTGGTACATTTTCCTAAGCATATTTCTCCTTGTGAAAAATTTCTGAAATTTTTAGTAACTTCAAATAAAAGTGAACCAAACTCAACAAAAATGATAGCAACTACTTCTACAAGTTCCTAGAGCCTATATCATGCATCAAAACTACTTGCACCATATAAATTTGACATGCAAGCTCAAGAACAGGGTCACCTAAGCAGCAAAACTATGCAATCAATAAAGCACTAGAACAAAAACTAATTGGACCAATGGAGGAGTCGCATACTAAGGAACAATCCCCCCAAGCAGTTTTGTGAGAGGTGCTTTGGGCTAGGAGATCGAAAATGGCAGCAAAATGAGCTTGGACTCAGGTTCACTACAAAAAAAGACACATCTGTGACATTTTGGGCCGAACGAATTTTTTCTGTCATACATATGACACTTCTATGACGATAATTGTGACAAAACCCGGTATCATCATAGATGTGGTGGGCTCCTACTTCTATGACAAAAAATCATGACAGAAAATGGGCTTTTCGTCCTGAGCGGGCCGGAGACGCAGCTGCATGACATTCTTTGGGCCGTCCATGATGGAAAAAACCGTGGTAGAAGCGAGGGGGGAGGAAAATTTTGGGGAGTTCCCCGTTACGGTGGGAGGTCGGGGGACGAGCGATGCGCGCTTCTCTCGTACACGTACGCACGTGTGTGCGAGGCATTGGCACTAACTGAACCCGAGCGAGGCATTGGGCTCTAACTGAACCCGAGCGATTGCACTGCAGTTTACGCGTTACTGAACCCGAGCGATCGATCGATGGCTGTTAACTGAACCCGGTCGAGCGATATCTTCGCTACTGCTGCTAACTAAAGCCGATCGATGCTGCCTCTGGATG